>NC_041383.1:650575450-650615396 GCF_002162155.2 Triticum dicoccoides | reverse complement strand
CCGATCGGCTTCAGGTAGCAGCAGTAGCGAAGGAATCGCTCGATCGGGTTCAGTTAACAGCCATCGACCGATCGCTCGGGTTCAGTAACGCGTAGCCTACAGTGCAATCGCTTGGGTTCAGTTAGAGCCCAACGCCTCGCTCTGGTTTAGTTAGAGCCAACGCCTCGCACACACACGCGTACGTGTACGAGAGAAACGCGCATCGCTCGGCCCCTGACCTCCCACCGTACTCGGAAACTCCCCGAAATTTTCCTCCCCCTCGCTTCTACCACGGTTTTTTCCGTCATGGATGGCCCAAAGAATGTCATGCAGCTGCGTCTCCGGCCCGCCTAGGATGAAAAGCCCATTTTCTGTCATGATTTTTTGTCATAGAAGTAGGAGCCCACCATATCTATGATGATACCGGGTTTTGTCACAATTATCGTCATAGAAGTGTCATATGTATGACAGAAAAAAAATTCATTCGGCCCAAAATGTCACGGATGTGTCTTTTTTTTGTAGTGTATATGGGGTTTTTATGGCAAGTCGGAAGCTCAAGCAGTACTTTCAAGGTCATCCCATCACAATGGTTAGTTCCACTCCTTTGGGGGATATCATCTAGAACACGGAGGCAACTGGTCGGGTTGCTAAGTGGGCTATTGAGCTTGGACCACATGGTTTGAAGTATATGCCTCGAATAGCCATCAAGTCCCAGGCCCTTGTAGATTTCATCAATGATTGGACAAAGTTGCAGACATCAGAAGATAAACCGGACAGCACATACTGGAGTATTCACTTCGATGGGTCCAGGCAATTGGAGGGCTCGGGGGCTGGAGTTGTCCTTACTTCCCCTCGAGGTGATAAAATTCATTATGTTCTTCGCTTAATGTTCCCTTGTACTAACAATGTAGCTGAGTACGAGGCCTTACTCCATGGTCTTCGAGTGGCTAAGGAGATGAATTTAAGCCAGGTACGATGCTTTGGAGATTCGGACCTGGTGGCTCAGCAAGTTTCAGGTACTTGGGATTCTAAGGATCCACTCATGGCGGCTTACCGACGAGAGGTGGATATTGTCGCTGGTCACTTTAAGGGTTATCAAGTGGAGCACATTAATCGGCGCAAAAATGAGGCAGCTGATGCTTTAAGCCGGCTGGGATCTCAGCGTAAGCCGGTGCCACCCAATACCTTTCTGGATGTCTTGCACAACCCGTCAGTTCAGTTGCCTACAGAGGAGGACCTCGCTATTCCTGATTCGGAGGCACAGTTGGTGGCCGCTTTGCACATTATTCCGGATTGGACGGTTCCATACTTGGCGTATTTGAACCGGGGCGAGTTGCCAGAGGATGCAATTTTGGCCAGACAGATAGTCCGACGTTCCAAGTCCATGGTTGTTCACAACGGCGAGTTACACCGTTGTAGTGTCTCTGGTGTGTTCCAGCGCTGTGTTTCTCCTGAAGAAGGCCATGAGATTCTATAAGAGATCCACGAAGGAGACTGTGGTCATCACGCCGGTTAAAAGTCCTTGGTTGCTAAGGCTTTTCGTCATGCTTTCTATTGGCTGACGGCTCATGCTGATGCTGAAGACTTGGTGAGGTGATGCGATGGTTGTCAGAAATTCTCACAACGAGCTCATGTTCCGGCTCAGGAGCTATGGATGATTCCCATCACTTGGCCGTTTGCTACTTGGGGGCTTGACATGGTAGGGCCTTTCAAGCGATCGAAAGATAAGAAGACCCACCTATTGGTGGCGGTTGACAAGTTTACTAAATGGGTTGAAGCGGAGCCAGTAAGCAAGTGTGACGCAGCCACGGCGTTCAGTTTATCAAAAAGGTGATCTTCCGTTTTGGTTTTCCACACAGCATCATCACATATAATGGCATGAACCTCTTCAAAGGCGAGATGGGGGACTTTTGTCAACGAGAGGACATCCGGCTTGATGTGTCATCTGTGGCTCACCCCCAATCTAATGGTCAAGCTGAGAGAGCCAATCAAGAAATCTTGAAGGGTATCAAGCCCCGGCTTATGGTTCCTTTGAAGAGGACGCCGGGTTGTTAGGTGGAGGAGTTACCATCTGTGCTATGGAGCATAAACACCACCCCAAACCGATCTACAGGTTATACACCTTTCTTCATGGTTTACGGGGCAGAGGCGGTACTACCAAGTGATATTCGTCATGACTCACCCCGGGTTGCCAATTATGTTGAAGCGGGCAATGAGCAAGCACGTCAAGAAGCACTAGACCTGTTAGATGAAAAACGAGACATGGCATTGGCTTGTTCGGCGGTTTATCAGCAAGACCTGCGGCGTTATCACAGCCGCCGGGTTAGAACAAGAACCTTTCAAGAAGGTGACTTAGTGCTCCGGCTCATCTAGGATCAGACCGATATGCACAAGTTATCCCCACCTTGGGAAGGGCCCTTTGTGGTCAGCAAGAATCTGCACAACGGATCATACTACCTCATCGACGTTCGCAAGCACAAAGACTCAAGCAAATCGGAGGAGGAGACCCATTGGCCGTGGAATATCGCTCTTCTACAGCCTTACTACACATGAGCCATAGGCTCTCATTATGTACATATTTTTGACAATGTATATATTATGATCAATATAATAAACCAGCATCCTTGCTACAAGAAGGACCTTTGTCGTTCTTCCAATATTTCTTGGTTACAAGGGGGCTTCTGTTTACAAAGCGACGCCCTGTTTGTCCATTAAACCGGCTATCATGCCACAATAAAGCTTGGGAGCTTCACACCCAAGGGGCCAAAGTGAGTATTGTTGCTAAAAGCACAACTCAAACATAGGCACCCATTTGAGCACAGCTCACAAAGTTACTTGGGGGCTCTTTGTGCAAAGCAACAAAGAGTTTGAAAGGACCCTTGTAATTGGGTATCGACCCACGGCTTGGAAGCCTGGTGTATTCACCTAAAACCCCGGGTTAACCTGCCTTCATCAAGTAAGCCACTCCTATCCAGGTAATCCTGGCATGACCCGTCGAACGTTTGACAAGTCAATCTTATATAGACCCTGAACTTGTCAAAGTTAAAACGACGATTGGTTAGTTGGAGGTCCATCTTAAAAGGCTTTGTCAAATGGTTTAAGTCAGCGGCCTGGCAGCCCATGAAAAGCCTCAAATTTGGGCCTGGCAGACCTCAAAATGCCTCGACTACAAGTTTTATTTGCTTTTGTTATTTGCAAGTTTCATCTCTTTTGATAACGTTCTAAGTTAAACCGGCGTCTATTGACCCGGCCGGACTATATGTCATTACATCAACCCGGTGTTTCTTAACCCGGTGTGGCTTACAGTTATTAGCTGTTAACACATAATCAATTATGAACTGGCATCTCTTAATCCGGTCTGGCATTGACTATAAGTCGTCAGGATGATCATCTGGTGTTTATCATAACCCAACATGGCTTATTACGCACCAGCACAATGTGGTGGGCGTTTTCAAATACTCAAGGTTTGGGTTATCACCCTTACTACATAAGGTTGGTAAGCCAACAAAAGGTGATTTAATATCACAGGACATGTTTAAGTTTTTCAAATGTAGAAGGCAGGATTTTATAAGAAATACCAAGGCAAAGCTAGCATTGCAACAATCATGCCGAATTGCAATATTAGATAGCAATGCACGATGGCAAAAGGTCAAAGTATTTCAACTAGTCTATTACAAGGCACTTTGATGCCCAAAAGAATAATTGTTTGTTGTCCACAACGTTATATGTGAAAATCAAACCAGCTGGCGGATTACGATTCATCACCAGGCTGACGTGAAGTTGAAGGATCATCTCGCGTCGGTTCAACCTCCTCCTCCTTACCCAGTGGCTGGAAGTCAAGGGTGGTCCAATCAATCCTGGTTAAGGCTTGAAATACAGCTTTGTTGCTTATAAGGTTGGACGGTTCAATGTCGGGGGCATAGGTGTGCTTACAGATTGGATGGATTAGATTCTGAGCTTCTTTCACAGCTGCGTCAACCCGTTTGCCATCTGCGTCATAATTGGACCGGTAGACAGACAAGTCAACTTCTTCAGCCAATTGGCTTGCCAGTGGGCGCATCTCTTTTGTCAAGACTTCGAGGGCTTCATTATCAAAGTCTGATTAGTCTTCTTGTTGACCAGGATAGCCCTTTGTGATATCTGCCGGATCAAGATCAGCAATCCACACTTTGGCCCGAGTCAGTGCTGTTAAAGCGCCAGCCCTTGCAGCATATCGCTTTACCTCTTCCATCTGGGCTGGTGTCATAGATAGTTTGGTCAATGTATCTTTGATCAAAGTTGGTGTCGGTTTGTTGAAGGAGGCTGCACAGATGACTCGTTGAGCACCAGTATACAATTGTTCTATCAACGTGTAGGCTGCTTTCAACTTCATCAGCATATCCAAGCCCAGATGAGCAACGCGACTACCTGCAAACAGTTTAAGAATTTGCCGTTAAACCGACAACTTTAAAATGTTTAAAGAAGGTGCTTACAAAGAGTACTTACCAAATATTGCTGAAGTCATAGCATTGACTTGATGCTTTAGCCCAGTTAGCTCCTCTGCCACCGGTTTGAGAGCTGCTTCGGCATCTTCAGCCCGCTTTAAGAGAGCAGCCTTCTCTATTTCCCAGTCTGCCCGCTCACTTTTGAAACCATCCTTTAATTGCTCCATGGCAGTCAAAGTGCCCTTCAGTTCATCTTTGGCCTTGGAGGTTTCTGCTTGCTGGGACTTAATGTTTTCTTAAAGATCGGCAATTTGAGAATCTTTGTTGGTCAAGTCAGCCTGCAAAAGACAGATGATGAAGATGTTAAGATTTTTTCTCAAAGTCCCAAGCACATAACAAGTTATACACTTGGCACTTGGGGCTAATGTGTAATTGTTCAGAAAACTCTAAAGGTGAAGGAATTCAACAAGGACAAGTTTGGAACAGAAAGTCCCGGTTCATCTTAAAAAAGGTAAACCGGCCCTTGGGGGCTACACAGTTGAAAGTCTTTTTAATAGAAGTCTCGGTTCATCTTGAAGAGATAAACTGGCCCTTGGGGGCTACAATGGAGTTGATATACAGTGCAAAGGAAATTTATAAAGTGGTTGGAAGTTACCTCATAATGCTCCGTCATCAAGTTGACCAAACCAGCCTCATAGTCACGGCTTGTGGATAGGCGGTTTAGGTATCTAGAATGAAGTTCTTGAGTGGGGAGATGAGCATAACTTGATAGATCAGTTTTCCACTTGCCCTTCTCTTCAGCAGCAGATTCTTCCACCTTGGCACTGTGCTTTGACAAAGCGATAGGATTACCAGGATAAGTATGGCCAACTCCAGTAATCACAAAATCATCAGTTGCTATATTTGGGCTCGTCGGTTTGTCTGAGGCCTTGGCCGGGCTAGGCGGATCAGCAGTTGGACTTGGAGGATTGGCTTGCGGGCTTGGTGGATCGATATGCGGGCTCGCCGGTTAACTTTGGGTGGATCAGCATCAGTGGCCTGTGTCGTGGTTCTAAGCCTGACAGTAGAGTGGGGGGTAGGTATGGAGAGGCAAGGTCCTAGCAATGGAGAGGTTGTAAGCACAAAGGATGTACGAGTTCAGGCCCTTCTCGGAAGAAGTAACAGCCCTACGTCTCGGAGCCCGGAGGCGGTCGAGTGGATTATGAATGTATGAATTACAAGGTGCCGAACCCCTCTGCCTGTGGAGGGGGGTGGCTTATATAGAGTGCGCCAGGACCCCAGCCAGCCCACGTAGGAGAGGGTTTAAGGTGAGTTAAGTCTGGGGCGTTACTGGTAACGCCCCACATAAAGGCCTTTACTATCATAAAGTCTACTTGATTACAGGCCGTTGCAGTGCAGAGTGCCTCTTGACCTCCTGGTGGTCGAGTGAGTCTTCGTGGTCGAGTCCTTCAGGCCAGTCGAGTGAATCCTCGTTGGTCGACTGGAAGGCGACCTCTTCTAAGGATGTCCTGGGGTAAGTTACTTGGATCAGGTCCATGACCCTACCCTAGGTACATAACCCCATCATTAGCCCCCGAATGGATTGAGGCTTCGAGTGAAGAAGGAGTTGATGTCGTTTCCGATTAATCTTTGTGCTCCGGTTGTGCGCTGTTCTGGACCAAAGAATCCCTTTGTCGACAGGAAACAACTTGCCTTCAGTCGACTTGATCCATTCTGTTTTTGCGTCGAGTGATCTTTCAAGCTTCGACGATCTCCGAGCGACGGATCGCCGGAAACACCGCGCCTGACAGACTGATTTGTTGCTCGCGGATTCCGCGGGATGCGAAATTTTGGGGCGCGCGCGAAGCGGGGCGGACCGCGGCGTTCAGATGGGACGGGGCATGGACGCCTCGATCTCCGCGCTGCCTTTTTCGCCACGTATCCCGTCTGCATAACTGTTCCAGATATGATTAGATCGACCGGGCCCACCTGTCATCCACTCGGAAGGGACCTTATAAATGTGCCCGGCGAGGATTTCTGTGTTGCGCCTTAGCATTCTCCCCCTCTCTCTGCTTCCTTCCTCCCTGCTCAGCGTGCTCGCTCTCGCCCCCGCACCACTTCCCTTCGCGCATCTCGCCGGCGACCATGGCCAAGGAGAAGACGGCGGCGCTGGAGCGTGCAAAGAAGGCGTCGGCGTCGGAGAAGGCGAAGGGGAGATCCACCAGCCGCGGAGGGTCCTCGTCCAGATCCCGCCTGCCGAAAGGCTGGGTCCAAGGAGACTGGATCCAGTCGACCATCACTGAGAATGACATTCTCGACATGGCCAACGAGGGCTTGATCCCCCACGGAGCTGCGAGGCTTCCGGGGAAGGAGTGGCAGCCCCAGCCAGAAGAGGGTGAGTGTGTGCTTTTGGCCACCCATGTTGATCGCGGGTTTTCCTTGCCGCCGAGTGTTTTCTTTCGTGGCTTTTTGAACTTCTTCAGAGCGCAGCTCCACCACTTTACCCCAAACTCCATTGCCTATCTTGCCGCGTTCGTGTCCATGTGTGAGGGTTTCTTGGGCTGTCGACCGCACTGGGGTTTGTTCAAGCATATATTCACGTGTCGCTCTCAGACCGTGAAGAAGGCGAGTCCAGGCGACGAAAAGACCCGAGTCGTCCAAATGTGTGGGGGTTTGGGCATCCAGGTGAGGAACAAGAGCACCTTTCCGCCCATGACCTTTCCCAAGTCAGTCAGAGGCTGGCAGTCGACCTGGTTCTACTGCCGGGACCAGTCGACGCCGGGACAGTCGAGTGGACTCCCACAGTTTACCATGGACCGAGTGAACAAGCCCTCCTCTCTGAAGTTGATCCCGGAGGAAAAAGCTGATGTGAAGATGTTGATGGAGCGCGTGGTGCAGTTGGTTCGGGAGGGAGTGACGGGCATGGATCTCCTGGAGGTCTTCCTCAGGCGTCGCATCCAGCCCCTCCAGTTCCGGAGCCACTGCATGTGGTTGTACTGTGGGACCGAAGATGAGACTAGAGTCCATCCAGAAGCAGTCGACGATGTCACTCTGGAAAGATGGATGGCAGCCGTCACCGGAAACAAGGACAACCCACGCGGAGCCAGAAGGATTCCTCCACTCGACCACAACAGTGATCCAAATAAGGTACACTTGCCCTGCTCTCCACTGCATTCTTGTCGCATTCATCTCTGTCCACTCTGCCGATTGGTCGACTGATCATTGTCTTGATATCTGCTAGGCCCTCACCGAGCTGTACTCGATGCCCAATGGGGCACAAACTCCGACTGAGGAGGGTGAGGCGAGTGGGGGCGAGAGCCAGGACGAGGAGGAATGGGACTCGGACGTTGCAGGGGACGACGACGATGATGATGATGACGACGGCGATGATGATGATGCCGAAGACGAGGAGGAAGAGGAGGAGGTCGTGCCACCGCGCTCGGAAAGGCGGTCGAAGCTCGTCCACGACCCTTCGACTGAACGTGGCAAGGGGGTTGCGACGCAGTCGACCAAGCGCCCTAGGACCACTTCTCCAGCGCCGACTAAAAAGGCGCCGAAGCAGCCTAGGGGGGCTCCGCCAAAGCCGACCAAGCTCCTGCCGAAAATGAAGGTGTCCATCCCCACCATATCAGGGTAATTGTGCTGTTCATATTTTCTTATTCTGTGCGAACTTTATCTCTGGTCGACGCTGAAGTTAGTCGACCGATCCTTTGGAGTTGTAGTGCTGCTACTTCTGAGACCTCGGCCCGGGCTGATGACCACGAGATGGAGGATGCAGCAACTTCGAACCCAGGTACTGTATTCTTAACATCGTTCTTAGTCGACTGACTCGTGATCTCTGATCCTGATTCTTCTCCGCAGCTCCACCCAATACTGTTATCAATCTCCCTGATGACGACAAGGATGAAGAAACACTGGCACGCAGGAGGAGTCGGAAAGCGTCCGCCAGTAAGGTGCCTCAGGATGTGACGGCGCCTGAGATTCTGACTGTGGAAGAAGGGAACATCACTCGACACACGGTGTCCTTCGCAAATCCACTGACGAGTGCTCAGCAGCCCTCCCTCTTCACGACGCACCACGTCCCAGAGGACCAAGCTGGCGCAGCGAAGGAGGCAATACGCCAGGCGGGACTCATGATGGAGCAGCTGAAGACTATCCGGGACGCGAGCCAGGCAGCTTATGACGCCAGCTCTGCCCTCCAAATCAATGTCCAGGTCAGTCGACCGCTGTTTGTTCTGTTGGATATGCTGCCAAAAACTTTTCTTTTCCGGAATTTATAGTAATCACCCACTGGGTGTGTCGAATAAACTCCGTGTTAGCGGGGGCACGCTGAGTGCACCCGCTGGGTGTAGTCTCCAAGGCTAAGGTCGACTGCTGGCAGTCGGCCTTAGGCTTTATGATGTCAATCTTTCTGTCAGTCGACTGGTCGACTGGATTTCACAAACCGGTGGGGGCACGCTGAGTGCACCCACTGGGTGTAGTCCCCAAGGCTAAGGTCGACTGCTGGCAGTCGGCCTTAGGCTTTATAATGTCAATCTTTCTGTCAGTCGACTGGTCGACTGGATTTCACAAACCGGTGGGGGCACGCTGAGTGCACCCACTGGGTGTAGTCCCCGAGACTGTGGTCGACTGCTTGCAGTTGATCACAGTCTTAGAGAATGCATCTCGCACACATTTTTTTTTTGAGGTCGACTGGTCGACTTTGTCTTCAACAGGATTAGTGGGGGCACGCTGAGTGCACCCACTGGGTGTAGTCCCCGAGACTACGGTCGAATGCTTGTATTTGGCTGTAGTCTTAGAAACGTGTGTTTATCCCTTTTTCACTCGGAGGTGAATTATATTTGACATTTAGTCGATTGGTTCTTCACAGAACTCCTGTGATCTTGTGGCTCGCTACTCAGAGCTGGAACAAAAACATACTCAAGTCGAGCTGAGCTTGAGGCTGGTTCAGGAGAAGCTGACAAAGGCAAAGGAGGAGACCGAAGGTATGTTTGGTGAGACCCTGACGACTGCTTTTCCCCTTGCTTGTTTCAGCATCTGATCTTGCTGTAACTTGCAGGTAAGGTAAGGGAGGCCCAGCAGAAGAAAGACCTTGAGCTAGCTGAGAAGATCAAGCTTGCTGACGAGAAGTTAGCTTCAGTTACCAAGCTCGTACAAGACAATACCAATCTGAAAGCTGCTCTTGGGATTGCCAACAAGGAGGTCAGTCGACTGAAAACTGACAAAGCTGCCCTGACCGACCAAGTCAGCAAATTGACTGAGAAGAAAACTGAACTGGAGGCCTTCCTGAGTGGCCTTGCCAAAAAGTTGTTCCTTATGCTTGAAGGTAGACCTCCATGTTTGGCAAATATTTCCAATTGTGGCTTTTTCCATTCGACTATCTCCTTGACTTAGTGATCACCCTTGCAGAATTTTGTCAAAACTTTGAAGAAGAAACCAGCCGACTGGAGCCAAACCTTGACCCCGTCAATTCTCCGGTGAACGACGAAGTTGCCATGGATGTTTTCCGACTGGAGTCTCGTGTTGCAGCTGTCGTGGACTATCTCGCAAGGCTGAAGGCCGCCACATCCCGCATCGACTCAATGCTCTGGCCTAAGGAGACACTTCAGAATGACCTTGAGTCGCTGATGGCCCGCTTGAACACGATCCCTGGTCGAGTGCAGGAGTGGAAGAAGTCCTCGGCTCGGTGTGGTGCAGATGTCGCTCTGTGTCTGGCCCGAGTCCACTGCAAAGATGCGCGAGAAGAGAAGCTGGCGGCCCTTCGGGTGGCCAATACCAAGAAGCACGACTTCAGATCCTTTATGGAAACTTTCCTTGCAGCTGCCACTCGGATCGCCGACGGGATTGACCTTGATGAATTTGTTGCACCTTCCAGCCCTCCACAGGAGGGGTAAAAAACTTCTTCTGGCTCGACGCTTTAAATTTGCCTCGGTATGCCGAGTGAAATTGTAACCGACAAACCTTAACAGGCTTGACGCCTGAGCACTTTCGGTTCCTTTAGATGTCGATTCAAACTTGGATTTGGTGCTTGAATACGATTGCCTTCGGCTCGGAATGTCTTTTGCAGGTTCAAAGCAAGGTGCCTGTGCTGCAATCGATTTATTCTTTAGTCCACTTAGACGAGCACTGGGCTGCAGCTAAGCCCCCGAGTGAGAGGGTTGCTCTCCACTCAGTAGGATTTTTGTAACTTAGGCGAGCACAGGGCTGCAGCTAAGCCCCCGAGTGAGAGGGTTTCTCTTCACTCGGTAGGATTTTCACAACTTAGGCGAGTGCTTGGACTGCAGCTAAGCCCCCGAGTGAGAGGGTTGCTCTTCACTCGGTAGGATTTTTATAACTTAGGCGAGCACGAGGCTGCAGCTAAGCCTCCGAGTGGAAGGCTGGCTTACCACTCGGTAGGATTTTCACGACTTAGGCGAGTGCTTGGACTGCAGCTAAGCCCCCGAGTGAGAGGGTTGCTCTTCACTCGGTAGGATTTTTATAACTTAGGCGAGCACGAGGCTGCAGCTAAGCCTCCGAGTGGAAGGCTGGCTTACCACTCGGTAGGATTTTGATAACTTAGGCGAGCACGAGGCTGCAGCTAAGCCTCCGAGTGAGAGGATTGCTCTTCACTCGGTAGGATTTTCACAACTTAGGCGAGTGCTTGGACTGCAGCTAAGCCCCCGAGTGAGAGGGTTGCTCTTCACTCGGTAGGATTTTTATAACTTAGGCGAGCACGAGGCTGCAGCTAAGCCTCCGAGTGGAAGGCTGGCTTACCACTCGGTAGGATTTTCACAACTTAGGCGAGTGCTTGGACTGCAGCTAAGCCCCCGAGTGAGAGGGTTGCTCTTCACTCGGTAGGATTTTTATAACTTAGGCGAGCACGAGGCTGCAGCTAAGCCTCCGAGTGGAAGGCTGGCTTACTACTCGGTAGGATTTTGATAACTTAGGCGAAACGGATTCGCAGCTAAGCCTCCGAGTGGGAGTCTGGCTCACCACTCGGTAGGATTTTGATAACTTAGGCGAAACGGATTCGCGGCTAAGCCTCCGAGTGGGAGTCTGGCTCACCACTCGGTAGGATTTTTACAAACTTAGGCGAAACGGATTCGCAGCTAAGTCACCCACTGAGGGGAATTTCATTGGACAAAAAATAAAAAGTGACAGATATTATGGAGGAACTATGACACTTATTATTTTGAGGTCCATGAACTACAGAAGTACTTTATTGCAACTCATCCGAGTGATAAAGCTTAAGTGTAAAACGGGCGGAGTAGCTCCGCGTTCCAAGCTCGGGGCTCGTCGATATTATGCTCGACGTTGTAAAGACGGTACGCCCCGTTGTGGAGAACCTTGGTGACGATGAAGGGACCTTCCCAAGAAGGAGCAAGCTTGTGTGGTTTGTGCTGATCCACTCGGAGAACCAAATCCCCTTCCTGGAAGGCTCGACCTCTCACGTTTTGGGCGTGGAAACGCCGCAGATCTTGTTGGTAGATGGTCGACCGGATCAGAGCCATCTCCCTTTCTTCCTCTAAAAGGTCGACTGCGTCCTGCCGCGCTTGTTCAGCTTCTGCTTCGTTGTAGATTTCAACTCGAGGAGCATTGTGGAGAAGATCACTCGGCAAGACTGCTTCAGCTCCATAGACCAAGAAGAATGGAGTTCTTCCGGTCGACCGATTAGGCGTGGTCCGCAGTCCCCAGAGTACAGATGGAAGTTCGTCAACCCAAGCTCCAGCCGCGTGTTTGAGATCACGCATCAGTCGAGGCTTCAGTCCCTTGAGAATCAGTCCATTAGCTCGCTCTGCTTGTCCATTCGACTGCGGATGGGCGACTGATGCGTAGTCGACTCGTGTGCCCTGGGAGTCGCAGAAAGCTCTGAATTCCTCTGAGTCAAAGTTCGACCCATTATCCGTAATGATGCTGTGCGGGACTCCATATCTGAATATTAGTTCCCTGATGAAGCTAACAGCAGTACCGGTGTCAAGGCTCTTGATTGGTTTAGCCTCGATCCACTTGGTGAACTTGTCGACTGCCACCAGTACATGCGTGAAGCCACTTCGTCCTGTTCTCAAAGGACCGATCATGTCAAGCCCCCAAACTGCAAAAGGCCAGACGAGTGGGATGGTCTTTAAAGCTGACGCAGGCTTGTGCGACATATTCGAGTAGAACTGACATCCCTCGCACTTATCTACTATCTCTTTTGCCATCTCATTCGCCTTGGGCCAGTAAAATCCGGCTCGGTATGCTTTGGCCACGATGGTCCGAGAGGACGCATGATGACCACAGGTCCCCGAGTGAATATCATTGAGGATGAGTCGACCTTCTTCTGGTGTTATGCACTTCTGACCGACTCCAGTCGCGCTTTCTCTGTATAATTGTCCTTTGATTACGGTAAAGGCCTTAGATCGACGGACGATCTGTCGAGCCTCTTCCTCATCCTCCGGAATCTCTTTCCTCAAGATATATGCGACATACGGAATCGTCCAGTCGGGAATGACCACCAAAACCTCCATGATCAAGTCGACCACCGCTGGGACTTCAACTTCAGTCGGATCTGTGGCGCTCTTGGGCTGCGGAGTTTCTTCGGTGAAAGGATCTTCTTTGACTGACGGAGTGTGTATATGCTCCAAGAACACACCACTCGGAATGGCTTCTCTCTTGGAACCTATCTTTGCTAGATCATTAGCTGCTTGATTTTTCAGTCGGGGTATATGATGGAGCTCCAACCCCTCGAACTTCTTCTCCAGCTTCCTCACTGCACTGCAGTATCCAGTCATGGCTGGGCTTCTCACGTCCCACTCTTTCATCACCTGATTGACCACTAAATCCGAGTCGCCATAGACCATTAGGCGACGGACGCCGAGTGAAATGGCCATGCGCAACCCATATAGGAGGGCCTCATATTCTGCCTCATTGTTGGAGGAATCAAAGTGAATCTGGAGCACATATCTGAGCTTATCTCCTCTGGGGGAAACCAGGACAACCCCAGCACCGGAACCATTCAACATCTTAGAGCCATCGAAAAACATGGTCCAATGCTCCGAGTGAACTTCAGTCGGCTGCTGTTGTTCAATCCACTCGGCGAGGAAATCTGCTATCACCTGGGACTTAATGGCTTTCTTTGCCTCAAACTTGATATCAAGGGGAAGAAGTTCAATCGCCCATTTGGCCACTCGACCAGTTGCGTCTCTGTTGTGCAAAATCTCTGATAGTGGAGCGTCGCTGACGACTGTGATGGAATGGTCAGAGAAATAATGAGCAACCTTCTTTGTGGTCATGTATATTCCATACACAAGCTTCTGATAATGAGGATATCTCTGCTTGGATGGAGTCAAGACTTCAGACAAATAATACACTGGGCGCTGAACTTTGAGAGCTTTTCCTTCTTCTTCCCGCTCGACCGTTAGCACAGTACTGACGACTTGTCCTGTGGCTGCGATGTAGAGCAACAGAGGCTCTTTGCTGATTGGAGCAGCAAGCACCGGCTGGGTGGAGAGCAGAGCTTTTAGCTCGGCAAACGCTGCATCAGCTTCTGGAGTCCACTCGAACTTGTCAGCCTTCTTCATCAGTCGGTAAAGAGGCAGTGCCTTTTCACCGAGTCGTGAGATGAATCGACTTAATGCGGACAAGCATCCAGTAAGCTTCTGGACATCGTGCACTCGCACAGGGCGTTTCATTCGGAGAATAGTGCCAATCTTCTCTGGGTTAGCGTCGATTCCCCGTTCGGAAACGAGAAAACCGAGTAACTTGCCACCAGGAACTCCAAATGTGCACTTTGATGGATTGAGCTTGATATCATACCTTCTGAGGTTGGCAAATGTTTCGGCGAGGTCAGCGAGCAGGTCGGAACCTTTTCGTGACTTGACAACAATATCATCCATATAAGCTTCCACATTCCGACTGATTTGGGTGAGTAGACACTTCTGAATCATTCGCATAAATGTGGCTCCAGCATTCTTGAGGCCGAATGGCATGGTGATATAGCAGAAGCACCCGAATGGAGTGATGAAAGCTGTTTTTACCTCATCGGGCCCGTACAGACGGATCTGGTGGTACCCGGAGTAAGCATCTAAAAAAGACAACCTCTCGCATCCCGCGGTCGAGTCAACAATTTGATCTATGCGAGGGAGAGGAAAGTGATCTTTCGGGCAGGCCCGGTTGATGTGCTTGAAATCAATGCACATTCGGAGTGACTTGTCCTTCTTAGGAACCATGACGACATTAGCGAGCCACTCGGAGTGGTAGATCTCTCGGATAAATCCTGCCGCCAACAGTCGAGCCACTTCTTCACCGATGGCCTTTCTCTTCTGGACGGCGGACCGCCGAAGATGCTCTTTGACTGGTTTTGCAGACGAGTCGACTCTTAGGCGATGCTCAGCCAGTCCCCTGGGAACACCTGGCATGTCAGCGGGCTTCCATGCAAAAATGTCCCAGTTCTCACGGAGGAACTGGATGAGCGCTTCTTCCTATTTTGGGTCGAGTGTTGTGGAGATGCGGGTCGGAGCTGCTTCGGGGTCGGTCGGGTGAATGTGAACAGGCTTCGTCTCACCGGACGACTGGAATGCAGACTCTGTGGCGGGCTTCTTGGATCGCAGCAAGTCACTCGGATCTGCGTTTTGCTTGTATTCTTCGAACTCGACCGCTGTCACTTGGGAATCGGCAATCTTGGAGCCCTTCTGAAAGCACTCCTCTGCCTTTTTCCTATCACCGATGACAGTGATCACACCTTTGGGACCGGGCATCTTCAATTTGAGGTACACGTAACATGGTCGAGCCATGAACCGTGCATAGGCTGGTCTCCCCAAAATGGCATGATATGCACTTTGAAAATCCACGACCTCAAACGTCAACTTTTCTTTGCGAAAATGCTTCGAATCACCAAACACTACGTCCAAAGCTATCTGGCCGAGTGACTCGGCCTTCTTCCCTGGTATAACTCCATGGAAGCTCATGTTACTAGTGCTCAGTCGGGACATCGGAATGCCCATACCTTTTAATGTGTCTGCATACAATAAGTTCAGCCCACTTCCACCATCCATCAGCACCTTTGTCAGTCGAGTGCCTTCGACAACTGGATCGACCACCAAAGCTTGCCTCCCGGGGGTGGCAATATGAGTCGGGTGATCAGATTGGTCGAATGTGATGGGTGTTTGAGACCACTTCAGATAATTTGCCTTTGCTGGGGCAACCATGTTCACCTCTCGGTTAATCACTTTCAGTCGACTTCTGCTTTCCACATCTGCAAAGATCATCAGAGTGGAGTTGATATGCGGATATCCTCCCTCACTGTCCTCTTTGTCTTCGGCCTTGTCCGACTCCTTCTCCTTGTCCTTAGACTGTTTTCCCTGAAACTGCTGGATCAGGAGTCGACATTGGCGAGTGGTGTGCTTTGGGTAAATGATATTCCCCTCTTCATCTTTCTTCGTGTGAATGTGACACGGCATATCCATCACGTCGTTCCCTTCTTTATCCTTTACCTTCTTGGGGTTCCAGGATCCTTTTGGTTTCCCCTTAAACTTTCCTTGAGTCACGGCCAGAGCCTCTCCAGGAGCTGCCGGTTCAGCCTTCCGCTTCTGTTTCCGACTAGCGTTTCCTTTTTCCGACTGACTCGGCTTGTGCTTGCCGCTTCGGAGTCGGTCTTCTTCTTCGCCGTTGGCGTACTTGGTAGCAATCTCCATCATCCGACTCAAGGTCATGTCACCGGTTCGACCAAATTTCAAACTCAGTTCTCTATTCTTGACGCCGTCTTTGAAGGCGCATACTGCCTGATGATCAGAGACATTTTCCACAGTGTGGTGCAAAGTGATCCACCTCTGAATATACTCTCTGAGAGTCTCATTAGTTTTCTGCACGCAGACTTGCAACTCTGTCTATCCCGTTGGTCGCTTGCAAGTCCCTTCAAACGTTCTGACGAACACTCGGGACAGATCTTCCCAAGTGTAAATGCTGCTAGGAGGTAATTGAGTCAACCATGCCCTGGCAGAACCTTCCAACATGAGGGGCAAATGCTTCATGGCCACCTCGTCGTTCCCACCACCGATCTGAACTGCCACTCGGTAGTCCTCAAGCCAAGTTTCAGGCTTAGACTCACCAGTGAACTTGCTGACTCCTGTTGCCAACCTGAAATTGGGGGGATAACTGCGGCTCTGATAGCTCTGCTGAAACATTCAGGACCAGAAACATGTACTCGACTGCTCGTGGGTACATCTCTGTCGAGTGCGCCTCGATGGGCTCTGTTCCGGTCGACCAACCCTTGCACGATAATGGATCGCGCGTCGAAGCCTGGCTCTCTGGGGTCAACTGGAACCCTACGCCCTGTACTGTATTGACGCCTATCATCTGGCTGTCGAGGAGCGTAAGACCCACCCCTCGGAGGGGAATAGGGCACTCGACGCCTATCATCTCGGTCGAGTCTGTCGCCATATTGATCTTGCCGATTCTCACGCCCTTCGCGCCGCGGAGGCGATCTGGGGCTGTGAGCCGACTGAACCGTATTCACAGTGACAGATCGACTGTGAATTCTGTTGCGCGACTGAGACACGGCTGAATTCTGATCTCCTGCTGCCCGGAGCAGATCCCTGATCTGTAGCAAACCTCTGCCAGCTTCCGACTGCGAAGGCTGAATGGACTCTGCTATACGGGTCGCAGCTGCTAAATTCTGAATTGGGGTTCGATATACCTGAGTCGGCGGGAAGAGTTGACGTCGACTAGTGTCAGGAACTCGTTGCCGCGCGCGCTCGTCGAGTGCTCGCTGAAGGTTCTCCAGTCGAGTGCGCTCGGCCAAATTGGCCAGACGCGCCTCCTCCAAGGCACGAGCCTCGGGGGTTTCTCCTGCGATGGGAATACGCAGGGGATCCTCGTTCCTGCGGCGAAGCTCTTCTCTTTGCAGAGAGTCGAGTGGCTCGGGCTGGTACTCTTCGTAGTCTCGTGCAGGGTCGCCGCCGTCACCTGCTCCACCACCACGGGCGAAGCCAGGAGGGCTGTGGGGCCCGTCGACCATCAAGATTTCCGCCGCTGGATCACTGCTTCCGCACTCGGATGCAGTCTCTCCGGAGCCAGTCGACTGATCGAACAAGCCGTAGAGAGATTCGTTGGGCTCGATTGCCGCAACTTGTGTAGTGGCCGATCGGCGAGCCACCGCGTTACTCACCCATCGCTGAAGCCTCGACTGGCCTGAGCGCTCGCGCTGGCGGGAGACCGGGAGGGTGGATGATGGAGGAGCCGACCGATACTGGGTCGACGGTTGCCGCAGCAGAACGCCGCGGACACATGCGCGAAAATGCGTCGCACCGTGGACGGGGAGCGCGTCTACGTCGAGTGGAGCCTCCTGGAGCCATGCGGAGTCGTCGGCGATGAAGGTGAGAGTGCCGAGACGGATCTCTTGACCCTTGACCAAAACTCCAGCAGACACCATGATGAGAGTACTCGGAAGAATCGCAACTTCTCCACAAAATCGCTAAAACACCTGCCCCACGGTGGGCGCCAACTGTCGTGGTTCTAAGCCTGACAGTAGAGTGGGGGGTAGGTATGGAGAGGCAAGGTCCTAGCAATGGAGAGGTTGTAAGCACAAAGGATGTATGAGTTCAGGCCCTTCCCGGAAGAAGTAACAGCCCTACGTCTCGGAGCCCGGAGGCGGTCGAGTGGATTATGAATGTATGAATTACAAGGTGCCGAACCCCTCTGCCTGTGGAGGGGGGTGGCTTATATAGAGTGCGCCAGGACCCCAGCCAGCCCACGTAGGAGAGGGTTTAAGGTGAGTTAAGTCTGGGGCGTTACTGGTAACGCCCCACATAAAGGCCTTTACTATCATAAAGTCTACTTGATTACAGGCCGTTGCAGTGCAGAGTGCCTCTTGACCTCCTGGTGGTCGAGTGAGTCTTCGTGGTCGAGTCCTTCAGGCCAGTCGAGTGAATCCTCGTTGGTCGACTGGAAGGCGACCTCTTCTAAGGATGTCCTGGGGTAAGTTACTTGGATCAGGTCCATGACCCTACCCTAGGTACATAACCCCATCAGCCTGACCTTGTGGCACAGGATCATCCATGTCAATATCAACATCTCCACCAGCACCTTCTGAGGTCCTATCCGGTTCAATCTCATCAGTGGGAGCATTTGTTTTCGCCTTCTTGCTAAATCGGGCTTTGGCGCTGCAAAATGGCACACAGAGGTTAATATGGTAAACCGGTGCAAAAAGGCAAAGCTAAGATTATTGTACTTACCCAGGGACGATCTTAAGGGGAGGCATTTGCGTGGTTGATGAATCGCCAGAGGATGAATTGGAAGTTACCTGATATTTTGAGTCAGATGGATTAATAGGGTATTGGAAGTAACCCGCCAAGGGATAAGACTTGTTAGAATTACAAGAGACCCCTACACGGCGCTTCCGGATTGGAGTGTCCGGTAAACCGGAGGAAGTGACTTGCTGGCCACAATGCCGGTTTGTGCGACGAGCTTCAGGATGTTGTGGATCCAAATGAGTGAAAGGATGTGAACGCTTCACTTTCCGGACTGCGCGACGGATTTTTCTTACTGGCACAAGATTGGAATTGGAGGAAAGGGAGATTACCTCTACATGGTCAGCACGGCTACCTTCCGCATCATCCTGGTAATGGTCATTGTCAATAAGATGTATGAAAAATGAACCGAGGGAGTCAAGTTCTACCTCTTGTTCTGAATCATCAACATCTTCGGGCGGATCAGAGGATTCGGCGGTTTTCTTCTTTGCTGGCCTCTTGATGGCCTTGCTCTTACCACGAGCAGCCCTCACCGGTTTTTCTTGAGCTTTTGCCGGTTTGTCCTGAGTTTTCCTCTTCCAGAAAGGATCTTTGGCCTGTAAGAATAAATAAAGGTTTATCAGAAAAATGTTAAAGCGAAGACGGATCAAAAAGGCAGAAGGATAATTTTTTTACCGCTGGCGGTTTGTTGGAGGCATAAAAGGGGCGCAGCCCAGTCTTGCTACATTCAGCGATCGGTTCATCCAGCATCTTCTTGACAGACTTAGTGACTTCATCATCAGTCATCTATATCTCATGGTGCCGTTGAGGGTCCTTGACATCCCCGGTGTACTCATGCATCAACCTGGTCTGGCGGCTTAAGGGCAGGATACCCCATGATACCCAGCAACGAATGAGATCAATGCCTGTTAAGCCGTTTGCTAGAAGAGCCCGGAGCTTAGCAAGTTGAGGCGCATATGTTTGTCGTTCTTTAGCAGTGAACTGCTGAGGCAGTGGATGTCCATTGCTGAGCCGGTGAGCACGGTAACCCGGCAGAGGGTTTTCATCAGCAGGAGCAGTGTTCTGATAGTAGAACCATGTTTGATTCCAATCTTTGGGGTGGCTGTGATGTTTGGCATGAGGAAAATCGACTTCTTTCCTTTTCTGAATTAACACTCCGCCAAGTTCAGTATTGGGGCCATCAGAAAATTCAGTGCGGCGGTTCAAGTGAAAGAAGTCCCTGAAGAGTTCAACAATCGGTTCTTCTTGAAGGTAAACTTCACAGAACACTTGGAAATTGCAGCTGTTGGACACAGAGTTCGTTCCAATGTCTTGAGGATGGAGTTGGAAGTTGGCAAGCACATCTCGGAAAAACTTTGATCCGGGAGGGCTAAATCCTCGGTCTAGATGCTGCATAAATACAACCACTTCTCCATCTTGAGGTTCAGGAGGGCACTCAGGGCCAGGGACTCGCCAATGAATGACCTCCTTCTTGGCCAAAGTTCCAGTTAGAACATATACATTGAGTTGTGTTTATGTGATCCGGGAAGGAACCCAGTTGCAAGAGGAGAATTGCTTGGCCATTTTGGAGGACAAACTGTAAAGGAAGTGCAAAAGCCGGTTCACGGTTCAAGATTGATGTGCACAAACCGGTGTTAAACCAGGGGATTTAATTGGAGCATATATGTATGATAAACCGGATTTTGATGCTCAAGTTAAGATGGTGGTTTACGTGAGGGCTAATGGTACCTGGCGGATTATCATTTTCTAAGGGTTAAACCGCCTATAAGTGGAAGAAGCACATCTGAAACTTACTAAGTACTGAAGAAACAAGTTTCGCAAGATGGTATTATAATTTTGGATCTACCGTGGCCTAGTAAAGAAAGTTTTCTAAGCCCTAAAAATGGAGACGGTAGAACATTAACAGTCCAGATGGGATCTATCCAGGAACAACGAGATGCTATGGCAGGATAGATTAAAAAACTACGGCTTCGGCCACGAGAAGAAGCTGTCAGGCCTAGCTAGATTCAATGAGATGCTAAGGGAAAGCAGATGAGCATCGATGAACGCTGATGAACACCGAAGAACCTTGGAACCCTAATGCAGCTTTGATAGTTGAGAAAGGGAGTACTTACCAGCGCCACGTAGCGGCGGAGGAGTGTCGCAAAGTCTCTGGTACAAACAGGTTGATGCAGCGGCCGGGTCGGTGCAGATTCAAGGGTCGACGGCGGCGGCGATACTTGAGCTCTTCGGGGTCGTGAGGAAGAAGAAGATGCGAAGAGGCTAGGGGGAAAGTGGAAAGGACCCCCGGTCTTATTTATAAAGGCAAAGGGATAAGTGATAGGCGCGAGAATCGAGGAGCCCGAAGCGGCAAAATGGGGCGCAGCTGTCGCCTTGATCTTCGGAAGTTAATTAATGAAGGGAATCTTTATAACCTTTTTATACATAGATGACATCATGACGATTTACTGCAATTTCAGAAGATGACGTCATGGCGGTTTACCAAAGTTTACAGGGAGAAGATATCATGGCGGTTTACAAGGATCGTAAGAAGATGTTCAAGGAATTTTCTAAGTATTGAAGATTGACATGAACAGGTCCAAATCAATCTGGGGCCTAATGTTGGGGATATAACTACTAAGTGTAAACCGCCCAGGAGGGGCCGGTTCACGCTCATCCATATTGAAGCCCATGAAGATAAAAGAAGATGGCGCTCTACTAGTAAAGCTTAGAGGCCCAGAGCCCAAAGGCGGATTAGGGCCCATAGTTGTAAACCGCCATAGTTGTATAACTTGTATTTTAAGTTAGGGAAAGGAACAGACCGAGCCAGACACTTGTATGAGCCGGCCTCGGAACTCTGTAAACCGGCCGGGTGTCAACATGTGTATATAGAGGGACGACCCGGCGGCGTTTCAGGGACAAGAAACAACCACTCGAGACTCAGGCAAAGCATATTCGCTCCCTGGTCATCAAAACCCCAATAATCCCATCACAACTAGACGTAGGCTTTTACCTTCATCATAAGGGGCCGAACTAGTATAAAACTCTCGTGTCACTTGTTCTTGTTTAACCCCTTTAAGCTAATCTCATTGTGATGGCTCCACGACTAAGTCCTTCTGCTAGGATATCTGACGTGTTAATTCCACGACAGGTATCTTTCTTTTATTTGTAATGATATCAGCATAAGGATTTAATTTAAGCATACCAGTTAAGTGCATACGTAAGAAGATAGGTCTAATCATTTCAGCAAAGCGCTCAAAATCCTCATCATCCTTTGTCTTGGATGGTTTAGGAGGAAAAGGCATGGGTTTCTGAACCCATGGTTCTCTTTCTCTATCGTGCTTCCTAGCAACAAAATCTCTCTTATCATAACATTGATTCTTTGATTGTGGGTTATCAAGATCAACAACAGGTTCAATCTCTACTTCATTATTATTGCTAGGTTGAGCATCAACATGAACATTATCATTAACGTTATCACTAGGTTCATGTTCATCACCTGATTGTGTTTCAGCATCGGAGATAGAAATATCATTGGGATTCTCAGGTGTGTCTATAACAGGTTCACTAGAAGCATGCAAAGTCCTGTCATTTTTCTTTTTCTTCTTTTTAGAAGAACTAGGTGCCTCTAAATTATTTCTCTGAGAATCTTGCTCGATTCTCTTAGGGTGGCCTTCAGGATACAAAGGTTCCTGAGTCATTCTACCAGTTCTAGTAGCCACTCTAACAACAAAATCATGTTTATTATTTAATTCATCAAGCAACTCACTTTGACCTTTAAGTACTTGCTCTGCTTAAGTGGTAACCATAGAAGCATATTTGCTAATGAGTTTAAGTTCACCTTTAACTCTAGCCATATAATCACTCAAGCGTCCTATCTCAAAAGCATTATTCTTTACTTCTCTACCAACATAAGCATTAAAACTTTCCTGTCTAGCCATAAAGTCATCAAATTCATCTAAGCATGGGCTATGAAATTTGGTAGGCGGGATTTCAACTTTATCATATCTATAGAGAGAATTTACCTTTACTACCTATGTCGGGTTATCAAGACAATGTGTTTCTTCAACAGACGGAAGATTAAGACCATGTATTTCGTCAATAGGAGGTAAATTCTTAACATCTTCAGCTTTCATACCTTTTTCTTTCATTGATTTCTTTGCCTCTTGCATATCTTCAGGACTGAGAAATAGAACTCCCCTCTTCTTCGGAGTTGGTTTAGGAATAGGCTCGGGAGTTGGCTCAATTGGCTCAGGAATTGTCTCAGGAATTAGCTCAGGAAGAGTCCAATTATTTTCATTAGTCAACATATTATTCAATAGTAATTCATCTTGGTCGACTGTTCTTTCCCTGAAAACACAACCAGCACAACTATCCAAGTAGTCATTGGAAGCATCGGTTAGTCCATTATAAAAGATATCAAGTATTTCATTTTTCTTAAAAGGATGATCAGGCAAAGCATTAAGTAATCGGAGAAGCCTCCCCCAAGCTTGTGGGAGACTCTCTTCTTTGATTTGCACAAAATTATATATTTCCTGCAAGACAGCTTGTTTCTTATGAGCAGGGAAATATTTAGCAGAGAAGTAATAAATCATATCCTGGGGAGTACGCACACAACCAGGATCAAGAGAATCAAACTAAGTTTTAGCATCACCCTTTAATGAGAATGGAAATATCTTAAGGATATAAAAATAGCGAGACTTCTCATCATTAGTAAACAGGGTGGATATATCATTCAACTTGGTAAGATGTGCCACAACAGTTTCAGATTCATAGCCATAAAAAGGATTAGGTTCAACCAAAGTAATTATCTCAAGATCAATAGAGAATTCATAATCCTTATCAGTAACACAGATAGGTGAAGTAGCAAAAGCGGGGTCATGTTTCATTCTAGCATTAAGAGATTGCTGCTTCCATTTAGCTAATAACTTCTTAAGATCATATCTATCGTTACAAGCAAAAATCGCTCTAGAAGCTTCTTCATCCATAACATAACCCTCAGGAACAACAGGCAATTCATAATCAAGGGGAGAACCTTCATCATCAGTATCATCAATAATTTCATTCTCTCTAACCCTAGCAAATTGTTCATCAAGAAATTCACCTAATGGCACAGTAGTATCAAGCACAGGAGTAGTTTCATCATAAGTATCATGCATAGCAGAAGTGGCATCATCAATAACATGCGACATATCAGAATTCATAGCAGTAGAAGGTTTAGGTGTCGCAAGCTTACTCAAAACAGAAGGAGAATCTAGTGTAGAGCTAGATGGCAGTTCCTTACCTCCCCTCATAGTTGAGGGAAAAATCTTAGTTTTTCGTCTTTCAAGTTCCTCATAGTGACCAGCAGATATAAATCCCAAGTGACTCAAAGAATAGAGCTATGCTCCCTGGCAACGGCGCTAGAAATTAGTCTTGATAACCCACAAGTGTAGGGATCGCAACAGCTTTCGAGGGTAGAGTATTCAACCCAAATTTATTGACTCGGCACAAGGGGAGCCAAAGAATATTCTTAAGTATTAGCAATTGAGTTATCAATTCAACCACACCTGGATAACTTAGTATCTGTAGCAAAGTATTTAGTAGCAAAGTAGTATAATAGTAATGGTAACAGTGGCAAAGGTAAAGATAGCAGTTTTGTAGTAATTGTAACAATAGCAACGGAAAAGTAAATAAGCGAAGCACAATATGTGAAAAGCTCGTAGACATTGGATCGGTGATGGATAATTATGTCAGATGCGATTCCTCGTGTAATAGTTATAACATAGGGTGACATGGAACTAGCTCCAATTCATCAATGTAATGTAGGCATGTATTCCGAATATAGTCATACGTGCTTATGGAAAAGAACTTGCATGACATCTTTTGTCCTACCCTCCCGTGGTAACGGGGTCCTAGTGGAAACTAAGGGATATTAAGGCCTCCTTTTAATAGAGAACTAGACCAAAGCATTAACACATAGTGAATACATGAACCCCTCAAACTACGGTCATCACCGAGAAGTATCCCGATTATTGTCACTTCGGGGTTGTCGGATCATAAAACATAACAGGTGACTATAGACTTGCAAGATAGGATCAAAAACTCACATATATTCATGAAAACATAATAGGTTCAGATCTAAAATCATGGCACTGGGCCCTAGTGACAAGCATTAAGCATAGCAAAGTCATAGCAACATCAATCTCAAAACATAGTGGATACTAGGGATCAAACCCTAACAAAACTAACTTGATTACATGGTAAATCTCATCCAACCCGTCACCGTCCAGCAAGCCTACGATGGAATAACTCACGCATGGCGGTGAGCATCATGAAATTGGTGATGGAGGATGGTTGATGATGACGACGGCGACGAATCCCCCTCTCCGAGGCCCCGAACGGACTCCAGATCAGCCCTCTCGAGAGAGATTAGGGCTTGGCGGCGGCTCCGTATCATAAAACGCAATGAAACTTTCTCTTCAATTTTTTTTCTCCGTGAAACAGAATATATAGAGTTGAAGTTGAGGTCGGTGGAGCAGCAGGGGGCCCACGAGACAGGGGGGCGCGCCCCACCCTCGTGGACAGGGTGTGGGCCCCCTGGCCTTGATTCTTTCATCAGTATTTTTTATATTTTCCAAAAGTTACCTCCGTGGATTTTCAGGTCATTCTGAGAACTTTTGTTTTCTGCACAATAAACAACACCATGGCAGTTCTACTGAAAACAGTGTCAGTCCGGGTTAGTTTCATTCAAATCATGCAAGTTAGAGTCCAAAACAAGGGCAAAAGTGTTTGGAAAAGTAGATACGTTGGAGACGTATCACACATTCTATGGTGCAACATTCCCAAACTGCTTTCATGCCGGACAGGAACATCCTAGAAGGGGTTGTGGTCCTTCATGAAACGCTCCATGAAATCCACATGAAAAAACTAGATGGAGTTGTTTTTAAGGTGGATTTCGAGAAAGCGTAAGATAAAGTCAAATGGCCTTTCCTTCAATAGGCCCTGCGTATGAAAGGTTTTGATGAAGCCTGGCGACACCAGGTAGAATCATTCACGCAAAAAGAGAGTGTTGGAATTAAAGTGAATGACGATATAGGTCATTATTTCCAGACACATAAGGGCCTTAGACAAGGGGATCCGATGTCTCCTATTTTGTTCAACATTGTAGTTGATATGTTGGCAATTCTAATAGGAAGGGCTAAGGAGGCTGGTCAGGTGGGTGGCTTGGTGCCTCATCTAGTTGATGGAGGTGTGTCTATCCTACAGTATGCCGATGATACGATCATCTTTATGGAGCATGACTTGGCAAAAGCGAGAAATATGAAGCTGGTGTTATGCTTATTTGAACAATTGACCGGGTTAAAGATTAACTTTCACAAAAGCGAATTGTTCTGTTTTGGAAGAGCCAATGAGGAACAAGAGGCTTATAGGCAATTGTTTGGGTGCGAATTGGGGACCTTACCTTTTACGTATTTAGGTATACCCATTCACCATCGTAAGCTGACAAACAGAGAATGGAAGTGTATCGAGGATCGCTTTGAAAAGAAACTGAGTTGCTGGAAGGGCAAGCTCATGTCATACGGAGGTCGATTAATTCTGATTAATTCGGTTCTCACGAGTATGCCTATGTTTCTCTTGTCTTTCTTTGAAGTCCCAGTTGGAGTTAGGAAAAGGCTGGACTTTTATCGATCCCAATTCTTCTGGCAGAGCGATGAACTAAAAAGAAAATACAGACTCGCCAAATGGGATATTATCTGTCGACCGAAAGACCAAGGGGGTCTTGGCATTGAGAATCTTGAGGTCAAGAACAGATGTCTTCTCAGCAAGTGTTGTCGAAGTTATCTGTCGAGACTGATGCCACTTGGGCGCAGATCCTCCGTAGTAAGTATTTTCACTCCAAAACTTTGTCCCAGGTGACAGCGAGGCCGACTAACTCACCTTATTGGAAAGGGCTTATGAGAGTCAAATTAGTCTTTTTAATAGGACAAAGTTTATTATCAGTGGTGCTAGCACACGATTCTGGGAGGATACTTGGCTCGGAGAGACCCCCCTTGCACTTCAATACCCGTCTCTGTATCGTATTGTTCAACGACGTGATGCTTTCGTTGCAACGGTACTTCAATCCATTCCCCTTAATATTCAGTTCGGGAGGACGCTAGCCGGTAATCGTTGGGAAGAGTGGCTCCATCTAGTGAGTAGACTGATGGAGGTTCAGCTGTCTCAATAGCCTGATCAATTACGCTGGAAGCTTACTAGGTCTGGAGAGTTTGCAGTTAAATCAATGTATCTCGATGTTATCAATTCAAGCTCTATTCCTAGTTCCAAATATGTTTGGACAGTCAATTTCCTTTGAAAATTAAAGTGTTTATGTGGTTTGTACATAAACAAGTCATCTTAACTAAGGACAATTTGGCAAAGCGTAACTGGACAAGACCTACCAGGTGTAGTTTCTATGATCGGGATGAACTATCAAACACCTTTTTCTTGATTGCCCGTTGGCCAAAGTTCTATGGCGGACGGTCCACATTGCCTTTAACATTACTCCTTCGAGTTCTGTCAGCACGGTATTTGGAACGTGGCTTAACGGGATAGAGCCCGAAACAGCGAGACACATTCGCGTAGGAGTATGTGCTTTATTATGGGCAGTCTGGAACTGCAGAAATGATTTGGTTTTTAACATAACAACAAATATTCATTTTTTGCAGGTTATCTTCCAAGCCACTGCGTTGATCCGTATGTGGTCGCTACTCACTCCGACGAAGGCCAGTGAGCGTTTGGTTACTGGATCTATCCGGTGGGAGATGGTAGCATGGGATATCTTCAACCGGTTTGGATGACGGTCATGTAATAGGATATGCAATTAGTTTACCTATCTTTCTTATGCCAGCCGGTTGTGGCTTTTTTTGGCTAGTTTGTTATTGGCCCTTTGGCTCTTTGTGAGCTTTCCTTTACTTTTGTTTGAGACTTTAAGACCTTGTTGAACGTATTTGCTTATTTATAAAGTTGGCCATATGCATCATTCTGATGCAGAGGCCGGGGATCTCCCCTTTTTTGAAAAAAAAAAGAAAAAAAAAGATGATGAGAATATTAATATGTAATAATTCCAACTTAGTTTTCATGAAAGTTTGTAAAAACTTCAAAATATGTGAACCTCTGTTAAATCCCGGCGAAAAAATCTCTAATTGCTGAAAATAAAATTGTTTTTGTTTGAGTAACCATAAAATAGGGGGAAAAAGAGAAATACACTCAAGAGCCAGGCCTGACCCATCTTTCTTTAAGCCCACTATTAAAAACGCCAGCCTCTTCCATTGCTCTCTCCTCCTTCTCGATGGAGAACAGCGGCGGCACGCTTCTGCTCACTCTCTCCTCGCACTGTCTCCCCGATGCGCCCGGGAGCCACCTGCCCGTGGCCGACTCGCTCTCCTCTGCCTCAGCTTGCTGTCCTCCTGCCATCGCTCAGTGGCGAGACCACCATGACGCCGCTCGCTCTCCTCCCGCCGACCTCCTCTCCTCCCAGATCTGAGGTAGAGCACCTCCTCCTGGACGACCTCACGTGTGCGCCGCCGCCTCTTTACACATCAGCGCCGACACCTTGTTGTCGTCCCGGAGAGCCTCCCGACAGCCGCCGCTGGCCTATCCATTCTACCACGCGCCTGGCTGCCCTCCGCCTCACCCTGCTTCCATCACGCCGCCTCCGTGCTAGCAAGTCCCGACACCGGCGAGCCACTGCCCTTTGGGTGATGCGGTGCTCCCTCGTCTGCGTCTGTGGCGGGCCGGCTGGTGCTGGGATTAGGCGTGCACTGCGGCCTCGGCTACAATTTTTGACTGGTTAGTCTTGTTTCTGCTTAGGTCTCTTGCGGCATGTGAGTAGAATTCACTTTTGAGCAATTAATCTTACTCAGAAACATATACACTTCATTTAGATCCAGATCCATTTAGATAGCTCCTAATCTTCATTGTGTTATGTGACTTTTTTTTACTTGTACCTGATACTTTTTTTTAGGGAAGGCCATCATGGCTAGCTTTATTGCAAATTAAACTGGTAATACATCATCCACAAGTCTCGAGACAAGACAACCCGGGGGTTCGTCCGTCCAACTACTAGAAATCTTATTATAGAAACTATGTTTAGCTAGAACATGCGCTGCATCATTACAAGAACGAAAACAATGACTAAAAGTGACCTTCCCAATAGACGTAGCCATATCCACACACTCCGCAAAAATCGCTGCTGCAGCGTCCCACCATCTTGTTTGACCGTTGCAATAATTAATCACAGTTAAAGAATCGGACTCCGCTTCAACTCGAGAAAACCCCAAGGCATTAGCAAATACTAGTCCATCACGCATTGCCATTGCTTCTGAAGTTACTACATCTGCTGCAAAAGGAATGAATCTGCACTAGGCTGCAACAAAATTTCCTTTACAATCTCTAATAACAGCTGACGTAGCTCCAATTCCCTCTTCCAGGTGAAAAGAAGCATCCACATTCACTTTCACAAACTTGGGATCTGGTTTTCTCCATGTGTTCTCCTGTACCTCACGTATTTTCTTATTCATCTGGTGGTAGTTGTTTCAAAATTGCTAAGACAGATAGTGGCCATCTCTTAGAGGTGGTGATCCACCGTGAGTGAGCTCTCGCCGAACCCACCACAAGTACCAGGATCCAACAGCTAGGACCTGTTTAACATCAAGGCAAGGTTTCAGAGGTAGCGACCTGGCCTCCGCCAACAGAAGATATTCTAAGATGATCGAGCCCGAACGATCAATTTTCTTTGCTTCTTCAATAATATCAAGAATTCCCAATCTATGCCATAAATCTTGAGCATGTGTACAGTCAAACAGTAGATGGCGCACATCTTCAGCAGTCTGATGACAGATTGGACAAGAGCTATTTGAGCCTACATGTCTGTTTGTGAGAATTGATTTCAAGGGGATAATTCCATGAAGGGTCCGACAGCAGAAAATCTGTATCTTACGTGGAACCTGCAATTTCCAAACTTCACTCCATATTTCTGGTGCATTAGAACCAGAAGGACGTGCCAATAGATTTGCCTGTGCACGGTAAGTTTGAATCCATTGAATGCAATATGCCGACCGGACCGTAGATAGTTGTTTCTCCATCCATCCTTTCAACCTTTCTTTAATTCTTTCACAAAAGTGTCTAAAACAGTCACTCCTATCTGCTCCCACCATTGCAGGCAGGCCAAGATATTTATCAGACAGAGCTTCAGTGTTGATATTCAACTGTTGGCAGATCTAAGTCTTTGTGACCACAGGGGTATTTGGACTAAAAAATACACTAGATTTTGATAGACTCACCAATTGTCCCGAACTCTGACAGTAGGTATCTAGAACATGCTGTAAGGAAGCTGCATTTAAAACATCTGCTTTCATGAGAATCAGAGAATCATCAACAAATAAAAGGTGTGATACTAATGGTGCATTTCTGCACACTCTAACTCCCTCAATGCCACCAGCTTCTTCTTCAAACTGCAATAGACTAGAAAGTCCTTCTGCACACAATAGGAATAAATATGGGGAGAGGGGATCCCCCTGTCTGATACCCCTCGTAGGGATAAAAGAATCGGTGTCATGTGAGTTAAACCTCACTTTGTAACTGACCGAGTTTACACAGGACATCATCATCTCAATAAAGTGGTCATGAAACCCCAAGGCAGCCATCATATCACGAAGAAAAGACCACTCCACCCTGTCATAAGCTTTATGCATGTCCAATTTTACTGCACATAAACCTGTTTGGCCAGCTCTTTTATTCTTGATCTTATGAATACATTCATAAGCTATTAAAATGTTGTCAGTGATCATCCTCCCGGGGACAAAGGCACTCTGAGTTGGTGAAATAATTTCAGGAAGAATATTTTTCAGACGGAGAGCTAACATCTTGGACACAATTTTATATAAAACATTGCAAAGACTAATTAGCCGAAATTGAGTTACCAGCTTCGGAGTGTCAATCTTCGGGATCATAACAATCGTTGTCTCATTCCATTTAGAAGGGATCTTCCTTGAATTAATAGCTAGTAGGACTTCCTGTGTAATATCATCACCCAAAATGTGCAAATATTTTTTGAAAAATATGGCGTGAAGGCCATCCGGGCCTGGAGCCTTGAGGTCACCGATGCTAAACACGGCCCTCCTCACATCATCAGCCGAGTAAGGGGCCAGTAGAAAATCATTCATCTGCAGGGTTAATTTTCGTTGTACTTTCTGTAGGATACTGGGGTCTGTATGCTGCACCTCTGAAGAAAATAAATGAGAGAAGTATTGATGAATATGTGAGCTCAAATCAGGTATACCTTCCATCCAGTTTCCCCCTTCATATCTGAGTTTTTTAACAAAATTTTTCTTCCTTCGGGCTAATGCAAAAGCTTGAAAAAACCCAGTGTTCCGGTCACCACTAGTCAGCCATGTGACCCTTGATCGTTGCATAACCTGAATTTCTTCCAATTCCAATAGGTATTCAATTAACTCTGCAATTTCTTTCCTTTTTACTTCATTTTCATCATTCAGTGGGCCGGCCATTACTCTCTCTAATTCTCTCTGAGCTTTGCGCAAACGTTTTTTTGGTTTCTTCAGTACTCTTTGGTCCCAATCATGGAAGGTGGCATGCATCATATATAATTTTTGGGAGAGTGATGCCATACCATGTTCCACTCCAGCTGCAGTCCATGCATCCATCACAATATTACTAAAAAAAATCTCTTTCAACCATCTTGCTTCAAATCTCATCGAGTGTGTGGTTCCTGCAGAATTGCCATTATTACAATAGTACTTTGTATTCACCAAGAGAGGGCGATGATCAGAGTGGTTATATTCTAAGTTCTCAAGAGCTGCTTGGGGGAATAATGACGCCCAGGAGTCATTGATTAGCCCCCTATCCAAGCGCTCTCTAATTCTCCCTCGAAACCAAGTGAATCGATCACCCACATAGCCAAGGTCCTGCAGTTCACACTCATCTATACAGTCTTGGAAGGCTTGCATATATTGAATCGGTCGAGGGTTGCCACCCTCCTTTTCATGGAGAAATTGAATTTCATTGAGGTCTCCAATAAGGAGCCATGGAATGCTCAGATTCTGATGGAGCTGTCAAATGCGACTCCAGGTCAGGTGTTTGTTTTCCCAACAGAACTCCCCGTACATACCAGTCAAACGCCAAAACACATTATTTCTTTCCTCAATTTTTACATCAATAAACATAGGATCAAGAGCTAATTTTTGAATCTTGAGGACAGACCAATTTATGATCCATCTTCAATCTCCTACGCAAGCATTCAGCCGGATAATTGTCGAGGTGAGTCTCCGACAAGAACATCACATCGGGGAAACATCTTCGCTGAACATCCAGCAAAGCTCGAAGTGCCGGGGCGTTCCCGAGTCCCCGGCAATTCCATGCTAGCAGTTTCATTGCGTCCGGTCATCCCCCTCTTGGGAGGACGCCGATATCTCTGAAGTTTGTATTCCACTTGAGCTATCCACAGCATCACCATCTTTTCCTTTATGCTTCTTCCTATTGGCATTTTTCTGAGGAGTGCCCTCACTTGTCACTTGGAACTCTGGTATATCTCCACCCTCAATCCGGTCTACTAAATTGGCCACAACCGAAAGCTTTGCTGGAGTTGCAGGTATAATTGCCAATTCTGCTCCAATAACAGTGGGTACTGTTTGTGAATCTGCCGCTGTTCGTTTTCCCAACACATTATTTCTAGCATCTTGACTAGAGTTCTGGTAATTTTGAGCTTCTTGATCTGTCTCCATGTCTTGCATCCCATCCTTTTTATATAAAGCGTTGTGTCGCCAGTTGTTCATCATTCCTCTTCCAGTACCAAAATGTTCTTGTCCTCTTCCTCGCCCTGAACCAAAAGGGTTAGCCTCTTGGGTTGATGCTCCTCTTCCATGTCCATAGCCTCTGCCAGCACCACGGCCCCTACCACGGCCTCTTCCACCATCCACAAGCATGAAATCACCCCATTCTAGTTTCGACACATCATGTTCTCCTGTACCGCACTCCTGGTACCAATGTCCCATCATGCCACACTTCCCAGAGAAGATAGGAAGTTTCTCATATTGCACTTGGTAGTAATCAGTGATCTCGCTCTTCGTGATACCCACGAATCTGATCAGTTTCTTTGCCACGTTGAGCTCCACTCTAACTCGGACAAATTCCCCTGCAAAACCAGCTGGTAGTGTAGTTTGTATTTCTGTTACTTTGCCCATCTTCCTACACATCCCTCTGATGGCCGCCGGGATCAAATAGTTATCTGGTAGCTTCAAAATTCTAGCCCATACCGTTATCTTGTCTAGAACAACGGATTTTGGATTCATAAATCCATCATACTCCGCGATTAGGAGGCCTTGATCGCGGAATAGCCAGGGGCCCATATTCATGGCAGTATTCCAATCACCTAGACAACCGAATTGGACTGTAAAAAGATTATCTTCAATCTTGCGCCAGCGTGGTTCCCTAGCCGGGTTCCATGCAGCTCTCATGTCGGCATACAAGGCTGACGGGCTGAACCCCTTCTCTGTATGTACCTTTGCGATTGCCAACCACTTCGCCGCGATCTGCTCTTACTGGAACTCTTCTTCCCATACGAACTGCTCCTCCTCCTCCTCCTGTAACTCCAATCGTCCCAACAAATCCTCGACTGGTTCAGTACGTTGCCTTGATCCTCCTGCTCCAACTTGAGATGCCATCCTGACCCAACTCCACAACCTAACTCTCTCTCAAAGGAGAAACAGGACCCCCGCAGCCTCACAACCCCCTTGGCCAGAACCAGACGGGAGAGGTGAAGTGGGAGGGGATGTGTGATCGAACGGCAGCCGCGCCGCCGTGGATGGATAACTCTCAGCGGGGGCGCCGCCGGAGGAACTCGAAACCCTAGGACAGGGGAAAAAATGTGTTGTGTTTACTTGTACCTGATACTAATAATATTGGGTTAGCATGGTAGTATCGTTAGGATTTTTTGCCTGAATGTGTTAGTGAGCACTTATTCCACACGGTTTTCTATCTATGATGGACTGAAAACTGAAGCTGAAATATTTTGGCAGGTAGTTAATTATAAGGGCGATCTTGCACAGTTCTACCTGATGTACTGCATAGTCCAAGTCTTTCCTGACGAATAACATCTACAGACATTGGAAACGTTGTTGAACGCCTTTCCCCAGCTACAGGTTTGCAAATTCACCTTTTCTAGCTTGCTTCACTGCTGTAATTTCCTAGTTTATGTTGTTCCATGCAGATAATTGCATAACTGAGGTTAATTCTGTCAATCAAAGACTCAACTTGCAAGTGATCCTCATGCCTTTGATAGATTTGGTTGGTTTGCCTGATGTTTATTATCTAGAAAACTAAAGTGTTATTTTCTCCTGTGCTTCACCACTTAAAGAAAGCATTAACATATAGGTTCAGGTGCACTTTTATGTCTTCACCTGATTGAAAATTATCATGTTAGCTAAGGGACTCTTGAGGGCAAAGCACACTATTATGTAGTTATGGTGTGTCATTTTATTCTGGTGCCATAATTTGATGATGAGCCTATACTTTCGTAAATTCGGGGTATAACACGGTAAATTATCATGTTTTCTTTTTCTGAAGGGCGGTTATCAAAGTTATCAAAATCGTCTACAATGGTCAATTTAGTGATCAATAACAACAAAATTTAAGTTAAACCTCCAATTTTGAAATCATATAACTATATTGAAAAGCTAATTATAGTCTGCATAAGCGACTGGATTTTTGGATTTCCAACACGATACGGTCATAGAACTATGTATACTAGATGACACCCCGCGCGTTGCTGCCGAAATGTGGAGGTATACATCTATAGATTTACAGATAAAAACTTATGAAATATTGAAACATACAATAATGAAGAAAACCATTTGCTAGTTTTCTCGTGCATTGCCGCACGATGCATAATGAATCACATGCATAAGAAGTCTCAAGTACAAAGAAATGAACCAAGTATCCAGATAAAAAAGTGGTTCAAATACTTGTAAAATGTGGCTCAATGTTACTATTTGTCATGATCCGTCACACTCTCGATGAAGAATCATCCTACGAATGTGAAAGTTTCATGTTACCTATAATAGAATAAAATGTTACAGTTAGGAACTTGGGATCGATACCACTAACAACCACAACTAACTTGAGACTGCTTAACAAAAGAAATAAGTTTGCAACTAATTTTTACAAAGAAATGTGGAATCTACTTTATAAGAACAATCATATAATAATATATGGATGTATTATAACAAAACTAAGTGATACAATATTTTCACAATAAAACTTATTCAAGCATGTTTCAACTATGAAGCAGGACATATTGTAAAGCATCGTGTAGCCGTACAATTGCACTATATAAAGAAAAATCATGGTCAGTTATTCTTATTACCCATGTAGCTAGTAAAAATGACAGTAACATCAACATACTAACCAATAATCATATAAGGTATTCTTTTGACAATACTTTAAATTAAGCGCTGACTTTTTAATTTGAAGCCACCAAGGGCGAAGTTGTTAACTTCAGAATGGAGCTCCCTGCAGAATACTCATAAAAAGAGCACACTAATTTATGCAAACAGATAAAATTATGATATGATATTGTAGATTTCATTTGTTACTTACCATAAATTTTGTAAGTGGTCACACATAAGCTGACCGCATCACATATATTTACTCTCTATGGACTGCATTGGTAACCATCCAGGACAAAAGAACTCAATCACTATCATGCAAATGATATGTTACTGATCTTTCTCTTACCAGAAAGTGTCCAGCTTAGAATGTATGACCCATCACCATGGATGCAGCAAGGAACGTTACTGTGAAGGGAGTAATCTTGGATGCCTTTACTGAACTTAATTAACCTTCTACTTCATCCATTCTTTCCTCCTTAATTAACACAATATTTGGCTGATCGATAGACAATAGACACGAAGAGATCAACCAGTGGACTGCTGCTGATAGTATAGGTCAGAACTTCTCAGAACAAAAGTCAATGCACAGATCTGAATGAAATGCACCAGGACGAATCATTCAAGCGTATTATGTGATGGTCAATTGCTTACCGAACGCTGGCTGGAGTATGTATCAGTAATAACAACGGCCTTCAGATACTTTAAAAGGAATTACTGAAAGAGACATGGATTACAGAATCCCATTTACCTTGCTGATCGAAAGATCGACGCCAATGATAGGAGTCCAACTTGCACATTGCAATAAATTTTCACAGGCTTCTGGCGGTGCTAGTGACGTTGAGAAAAACAAAAGAAACATGAATATCTGTAAGGAAATGAGTTGGTAGAGGCAAGTACAGAAAAGCCCCCCTTATTCCTCTCGCACATCACTCCACGGCTCCACGCCTACCGGCTCGTCGCACTCTAGGTAGGGGAGGGTCTGAGGGGTTGTACGACAGCCAGCGGCAAGATTCTTGGTAGCGCCATGACGGCGTGGGGTGGGGTGTGGACTGCACCTGCGGGCTGCTGCCGAGTGAACTCATGCGTTACGGGCGGCCGAGTGAAGCCGATGCAGGGCAACGGCGACCCGCTGGGTCCTTCCGGCGGTTCCGTGCAGGCGCGGCGCGGAGGCTCGGCATCGAGCCCCATATTGCCATGAGGACGGGTCGCGTGCGCCGGAGCTCGATCCCCGCCGCTGCAGTTCGATAAGAACTGTTGAAAATATGAGATGTGAGGCGACGACTGCTCATTTAAATCTAGCAATTTCCTCCGTATTTACAGGGTAATGGCGGGTGAGGTAATGAGAGGTTGTGAATGTTGGCGTTTCGTGTGCATTTGTAGGTGCCGTTTCATGCCGCATTGGTCGTGGCGGCGCCGGGTGGAAGAGAGAGCGGCGGGGAAGATGAACCCTTCAGCCCCCAACTTTGATAAGCTAGATCGATCAGTTACATGGGCTTGGCATGACCGACCAAGCCCATCTCTAGATAGCTCTCACGTACCACACCATTGGCCTTTATATAGGCCCAGGTTATCGACTAAACTTCGCAGCAGCGGGAGGATTAGCGATTAGTAAATCGTGCAGGCGGAGGATTAGTGATGACGTGGCTGGATGAGGAGAAATGGATTGCAAAACTGAATGATGACATGGCATGATGATGATGTGGATAGTGTGCATGTTGAGAGAATTGGTAGTAGTGGGGATCAACTTTTTAAGAATGTAAGATAAGTAACCAGCAAGCTGAGTCTGATCAAACTATCCACATCACTGTCAGGTATTGCATATTCTGCCTACCAGTGTACAGTATACATGCATGTATCTCTAACGCATAGCACTATAATTCAGGACCTTTAATCTTTGTCCTGGAAGATATGTTGCTTGACATGGGCTGCAATTATAATAATAACAAAAATCATATGCATGCATGAATCTCTAATTGGTAGGCCCTCGTGTATTCAGGACAGACAGAGCACGGTCTGGCTGCCGGAATGCCGGCGAACAGGAACCTGGGCTTGCGGCGGATGCCAAGACGAGCCATAGAGTTGCAGGAGAGAGCAGCAGAGCGAAGGGAGGTGCAAAAGAGCAGAGGCGGCGTGGTGGAGCGGTGACGGCTAGGCGTGTCGGTGGTGGTGGTGGTGGTGGTGGTGCTGGGGTGAGGCAGGGCGGCAAGAAAAACACCCAGCGGCCAAGCATCACGGCGGCGGGCGGGCACGGGAAAGACATATTTGAAGCAATCAAGTGCAGGTCAACAGAGAACCAAAAACCCTGATTTCAACCCTTTGTGCACATACCTCAAGCGTAGAATCGGCCGACGAATTTCCGGTGAACTGTGGAGCGCTGTCGGACACCAGCTTGTTTTTCGTCAAAGTCTGAGGAGGCGACATTGGACAGTCTTCCGGCAAAGTAGGCGGAGACGACATTGGACAGATTTTGTCGGATGGTGTCTTGTTTTCCGGCGAAGTTGGCAGAGGCGACAGTGGGCAGACTACCGATGAAGGTGGACAGATTTTGTCGGACGACGGCTTACTTTCCCGCAAAATTGGCGGAGGTGACTTGCGATCGCGATGCAATTTACGTGAATTGCCGATCGAGCCTTTAATATGTTATACTAGACCATAAAGGCGCGCGTTGCCGCGCCCGACCATCATGAATAGATAATAGTGTAAATGTCTAAAGAAAACTTGCCTAATTAAAATATTAACAAGATCTGAATGGTTTGAAATGCGATCTTCAAAATGAATGGTGGAACATACATGACAAATATTGGCCAGATTAAATGTTTAATATTAGTTGAACGGTTCGAATGAATGTGCCTTCATTCACGTGGTGGGTCATTCTGTTCTAAACTACTCCCTTCGTTCCTAAATATTTGTCTTTTTAGAGATTTCAACAAATGACTACATACGGAGCAAAATGAGTGAATCTACACTCCAAAATATGTCTATATACATCTGTATGTGGTAGTCCATTTGAAATCTCTAAAAAAACAAATATGTAGGAACGGAGGGAGTATAACGAATCGTGTCATATAGTTGCTTCCCCTTTTAATTTCCTCCACATAACATTCATGAGATGGTGCGTCGACCATCTCTACTACTCTCAAGAGCTGAATAGTGCCCTCCAAAGTGATAGTTTGTCTGCTCACTGCTCAATGTGAATAGTATGTACATTTCCTGGTGTTTTAGCAGGTCCCTCACCTTGTACCACATAAGACTTCCCTCTCCATTAATAAGGTTTCCACTGCTTCTTACCAAAAAAATAAGACTACAAACATCAGTCATTTGGTCTCCCCTTCTTCACTCAAAATCTATGTTAGCATCACCGATTCTCCTATGTATGGCAAGTACTCCCTCCGTTCCAAATTACTCGTCGTGGTTTTAGTTCAAATTTGAACTAAAACTACGACGAGTAATTTGGAACGGAGGGAGTAGATCCCAGCTGGGGTTTGGCAATGTTTATCCTAAGTTTGAAGTAAAGCTAGGCTTGTTAGATCGTATACACTATCCAATAAATTAAAAGCCAGGATGGAAGTTTTGTTGCACAACACATAACATTTCTTATTGGGTTATGGGTAAAGCCCAAGAAAAAAACAATGTTTAATCCACAATGGAGACCATTTGCAAATATAAAATGTAGATTTTCTCTTTCACATAGTTGTTTCAAGATCGACAGAATTTCAGAAAACTACGGAATAAAAATACTTAATAAAAAGAATGAGAAAACACTAATACCATTATCTTCTCACCACGGCACCCGCAAGAAAAATCTTGTCTCGATGGCCTTGATCTACATAACGACTCAACGAGCTACACCACCCAGAACGAAATATAGGAACAATACAACTTGGTCTCCGTATATGATATGCAAAAACACCTCCTTTTATACAGAAACTACGTACTGATAAGGAGTCACATAAGCATCTACATACACAGATGAGATATTGGTTTCAGATAACTACAGCGGTTTCACTGACCAGTTGAGAAAATTGCAGTTCCATTCAGCCTTTTTGTGTAGATCCTGTCTGCATCTCTAGACGTTGCTGCCGGCGGGTGAGTCGCCCTGGAATGGAGGTCGCAGTACACAGATGAGCAGGTATCGGCAAGGAGTACCGGATGGACCTCCACGAAGATGTTCCTCTTGATCTAAGAGCTGTATTGATCTAAACCCCAGAACTGCTATGAACTCCACGCCGCGGTGCCCAAACACATCTGTTGAGTGGCATCGAGGGGTAGCTCTGCACCGACTCCTGACTTCCTGAGCAGAAGACGCCGCCATTGCCTATAGGTCAGGAGCACGGGAGGAGGGTCGCTTCCAGCGAATGAATCCCGACCGTCCGCGTAAGATCGGACGTTAAGCAGGACCGACGAACGAGAAGACGCGCAGATAGGCTTGCGGAGCAGCAGCCCGGCTACGTTGGACAGGCCGGTAAGGCCAGAATCACGCAAGGTGGGAGGCCCAGTTCGGCAGAACGGGACGACCGTGAGATCTGATCCGTTCCTGAGCGAGATCCGATGGCATAGGAGCTCCGATCGCTGTGGGAGGGCATAGCTCGCTTCGTTATACTGTTTCTTAATAGCAGTCAATTTTGTGTGAAATCCTGGTCGGGATACTCATGGCTCTGTATTGGAGTTCGACACCCGTGACTCCGTATTGGAGTTGTTCTTGTACGCGCACAAGTAAAGGAAAATAATATGGCAATGCGTGTGCTGATTGGCGTACGTAACCAATATCAGCCCAATAGTCCAAATAAACGTGAAAGGACGGATCTGCTGATTGGCGTACGTAACCAATATCAGCCCAATAGTCCAAATAAACGTGAAAGGACGGGTGATCCAACCGAACGTGATCCTGCCGTGCGTGAGCAAAACAGGATGGCTGGACGCGGACCGTGGTACGTGATCAAAACTAATGGAAACACAA
>NC_041383.1:650556145-650574852 GCF_002162155.2 Triticum dicoccoides | reverse complement strand
AGAGAGAGAGAGAGAGAGAGAGAGATTTAGAAGAAACTCTGGTTTGCTCGTTTCCTTTTTCGTCACCTTCGGAAGAGAGCGACCAGTCGCTCCTCTAGTCGGAATTATTGCTGTCAATAGTTAGTGACTAATTTACATCCTTATGTACTTGTATATAAGATCAGATTCTCACCATTGAGACAGAGAAATAGTTATTTCTCAATGAGCCACAGAAATAACATAACCAATTTACAAATATTTTATATATATATATAAACAAACATGTGAAGGCTTACTTAAGAATGTGGAGAAATACTGTGTGGTTCAAACCATGCGGTCCGGCTCCACTCTCCATTGCCATTGGATCTCTTATTAAGACAGTCAGCTGCATTTGACAGGTGCTGGTAATCTATGTACATGTTTTTTTTTTCAAGTAATATTATTTTTGAGGTTTTGTGACATGTTTGTTCGCAACCTATCACTTAGAATCTGGGCATGGGCAGCCCGATCTGACAGCCCGAGCCTGAAGCTCGACAGTTCGGCCGGCTTGGGCTTCAGTTTATGACCCAAAAGCTCTATAAAGCCTAAAATGCCTTAAAAGAAGGGTTTAAGTGAAAAGTATATAAATCATTTAATTAATATTTTAAATATAAAATGCTATCTTTTTACTTTTCATACTAGGCAAGACCAGCCTTGGGATTTTAGGGTCAGGCTATTTAATGCACAACCCATGGAATTACCAGGTCAATTGTCAGTGTACATACACAATTTAACAAGTGATACCATGATAGCCAAGAAGAGAAAGGGCTTGCAATCTATCTCAGAGGGCGGCGCTTTAGCTCGCGGGAGCATATGCTATCTGAATGAACAGTAAATCAAAAAATATATCAAACAAAACTCTAAAAAGTGTAGCGAACCGGGACTAAAGATTTTGGGATTTAGTCCCAGCCCTTTAGTCCCGGTTCCAGAACCGGGACTGAAGGCCCTCTGGAACCGGGGATTAAAGGCCCGTTTTCTACCACTGTGTGTACGTGTATGAGAGTTGTGCGTTTCTGGCCTGTGGTAAATCAATTAGCTTGGCTAGCTTCGCATAGCAGGATCGATCAAGTTGCTTACTGCTCTAAACGTGTGCGTCTCGCTGTTTCAATCGGAGTACCTTCATGGAAGATTGTCATGAGTGAAGGAAAGAAGCGGAGGAGCATGGAGGCGAGGCCATGGCTGCCGGAGGCGGCGGCCTCAGCAGACGCTCGCGGCGAGGTGCTCCTGTAGAGAGAGAGAGAGGGAGGGAGGGAGGGAGGGGGAGGGGGAGAGGGAGAGAGAGAGAGAAGATGAGGTGGTGAGTTCAACGGTCAAAACCATGTCAAGTCAGCACAAAATCACCTGAAGCAATCCAAGGGATCTAAATTTTCTGGTTTCAACCATTGAGGGATTAGACTTTGCTGGTTTTAGAGTTGAGGGACCATTTGTAGACTACCGAAAAAGTTGAGGGACAGAAAATATACTTTTCTCATATCAAGTTAGATTTGCTAGAAAAAAATCCTATTCTCCATTAGCTGCACAAGAATGAATATACACTTTAAATTTTTTGTATGCCTGAGAGTAGCATCCTCTGCAGTGTTTACATGAGCAATGTCCCTAGCCTGAAAAAAAATAACATGGGTGATGTCCCAATTTCCTCAAACATTTATTTTTTATGGGATGTGCCAATTGATTTGTGAAATACATCTCCTATCTTCAATCAGCAAATGTGGAGGAGGCATCTGGCGAAGAAAATGCATGTCTACAAAACATGGTATGTAGTATGTACATCACTATCAATCATTGTTGCGGTGATGTTTGAGGCTCTTGTCACATGATTCTAGTTTCAACTAAATTAGGAGCGGAAGGCTAGAATAAGGAAGCAGCTCCTGGAACCTGAGTTGTTGCCATCTTCCTACGACACCGCGTGGGTGGCTATGGTGCCCTTGCCGGGCTCTCCTCAAGTTCCATGCTCCCCAAAATGTGTTGAGTGGATCCTACAAAACCAGCAGAGCAATGGATCTTGGGGTCTCATCCAAATGGACTCCTCCGTCAACAAGGATGTCCTCTCATCCACATTGCCTTGTGTGCTGGCACTTAGGAGATGGAATGTTGGTGGTGAGCATATCAAAAGAGGTATGAACAAAGATGAATTTGCCTACCCTTTATTGTTGTTTTACTGTCTTGTATCTCAAGTTTTGCCAAACTAATGTGGCCTTGATGCGATAAAAATGGTACTGGCGGGACTATGTTTCATCAGAAGAAAATTCTCTATTGTTACGAATGAGCAGAGTGATACCCCTATAGGCTTCAATATCACGTTTTCGGGTATGCTTAGCCTTGGGACTGAGATGGGTTTGGAATTTCCGGTTGGACAAAATGATCTTGATAGGATTCTTCACCTCCGGGAGATGGAGCTGAAAAGGTTTGTCTGACAGTTCTGGCATGAAAATTGTGTTGTACTCTTTCTTTTCTGGCCATGTTTACACTTCAGGGATAGATGATTTTGAAAGATAGGTTTTTGGGACTGGCTATTTTTCTCTTGTAGAAGATGAACATTTTTCAGTGCGAAGTTCATTTTTTTAATGATTCTCTAAGAACCATGACTTGAAGGAGAAAAGGACCACATGTTAGCACATTTGTCTTTTCCTTAATGAAATGGGCAACCAGAATTTGAGTTAGACATGTATTACCTCTGATTATTATTTCAAAAGTTTGTATCTTATACATATGGACTTTATTCAGACTTCTTGGGGATAAATCTGATGGGAGAAAAGAATATATGGCTTATGTTGCTGAAGGGCTAGGAAACCTGCTCGACTGGAATCAAGTTATGAAGTTCCATATGAAGAATGGGTCGTCGTTCAACTCTCCTTCCACAACTGTTGTTGCGCTAATCCACAATTTTGATGACAAAGCCCTATAGTACCTAAATTTGTTTGTCAGTAAATTTGGTGGTTCAGGTCGGTCTAGCTACCTTTCTTTGTGAGGAATTTGTAAGCTCTTTAGACTGTGGCTAAATACCTAACAATATTAGAATTTTGCAGTGCCAACAGTTTATCCAACAAATATACATTGTCAGCTTTCATTGGTAGATTCTCTTGAAAACATCGGGATATCTCATCATTTTTCTAGTGAGATAAAGATCATCCTGGATGTGGCACACAGGTAACGATCGTGAATAAAGTTCTGGTATTTATCTTTTGTATCTTGTAAACTTCATTGTATCCACTCTGCAGTTTCTGGTTACAGAGAGATGAGGAAATCATGCTAGATGTAGCAACATGCGCAATGGCATTCCGTCTTTTGCGAATGAATGGATATGATGTTTCCTTTACTTTCTTTGGGCGGGAATTTCCTATCTTACAAATGTTATCTTTATATTTTTTTTGTATGTTTAATTTAACTCGCTAATTTCAATACAATGCAGATGATCTGTATCATGTTGATGCATCCACCTTCCATAATTCACTTCAGGGATATTTAAATGATACAAAATCTATATTGGAATTGTACAAAGCTTCAAAAGTCAGTTTATCAGAAAATAAATTTAGCCTAGATAACATAGGCTACTGCGGTTATTGACAGAAAAATTGCTCTCCGAGCGGGTGCAAACAACGGCAATATTTCAAGAGGTCCTTACATGAAATTTAAATCTTAGAAAGTGGACTGATTCTAGCTTCTATTGGGTGTTTACTGTTTCTATGTTTTTATACTTTTAGGTTGAGTATGCTCTTAAATTTCCCTTTTATGCCACAATGGAACGTATAGGCCACAAGAGGAACATTGTGAAGGAAATATGCCCTAGAGGCAATAATAAAGTTATTATTTATTTCCTCATATCATGCTAAATGTTTATTATTCATGCTAGAATTGTATTAACCGGAAACATAATACATGTGTGAATACATGGACAAACATAGTGTCACTAGTATGCCTCTACTTGACTAGCTCGTTGATCAAAGATGGTTGAGTTTCCTAACCATAGACATGAGTTGTCATTTGATTAACGAGATCACATCATGAGGAGAATGATGTGATTGACTTGACCCATTCCGTTAGCTTAGCACTTGATTGTTTAGTTTACTGCTATAGCTTTCTTCATGACTTATACATGTTCCTATGACTATGAGATTATGCAACCCCCGATTACCGGAGGAACACTTTGTGTGCTACAAATGTCACAACGTAACTGGGTGATTATAAAGGTGCTCTACAGGTGTCTCCGATGGTACTTGTTGAGTTGGCATAGATCGAGATTAGGATTTGTCACCCCCGATTATCGGAGAGGTATCTCTGGGCCCTCTCGGTAATGCACATCACTATAAGCCTTGCAAGCAATGTGACTAATGAGTTAGTTGCGGGATGATGCATTACGGAACGAGTAAAGAGACTTGCCGGTAACGGGATTGAGCTAGGTATTGAGATACCGACGATCGAATCTCGGGCAAGTAACATACCGATGACAAAGGGAACACCGTATGTTGTTATGCGGTTTGACCGATAAAGATCTTCGTAGAATATGTAGGAACCAATATGAGCATCTAGGTTCCGCTATTGGTTATTGACCGGAGACTTGTCTCGGTCATGTCTACACAGTTCTCGAACCCGTAGGGTCCGCACGCTTAAAGTTTTGCGACGATCGGTATTATGAGTTTATATGTTTTGATGTACCGAAGGTAGTTCGGAGTCCCGGATATGATCACGGACATGACGAGGAGTCTCGAAATGGTCGAGACATAAAGATCAATATATTGGATGACTATATTCAGACACCGGAAGTGTTCTGGGTAGTTTCGGATAAAACCGGAGTGCCGGAGGGGTTACCGGAACCCCCCGGGGGTTAATGGGCCTTGTTGGGCCCTAGTGGAGAGATGAGAGGGGCCGGCCAGGGCAGGCCGTGCGCCCCCTCCCCCTTTGGTCCGAATTGGACTAGGAAGGGGTGGGTGCCCCCCTTTCCTTCTCCTTCTCCCTCTTCCTTTCCCCTTCCTAGTAGGAGTAGGAAAGAGGGGAGTCCTACTCCTACTAGGAGGAGGACTCCTCCTCCCGGCGCGCCCTACAGGGCCGGACGGCCTCCCCCTTGCTCCTTTATATACGGGGGCAGGGGGCACCCTAGAACACACAAGTTGATCATTGATCTCTCGCAGCCATGTGCGGTGCCCCCCTCCACCATAATCCACCTCGATCATATCGTAGCGGTGCTTAGGCGAAGCCTTGCGTCGGTAGCTTCATCAATCGTGCTGACGAAACTCTCCTTCGAGCTCTACTGGATCGTGAGTTCGCGGGACGTCACCGAGCTGAACGTGTGTTGAACACGGAGGTGCCGTACATTCGGAACTGAGGATCGGTCGATCATGAAGACGTACGACTACATCAACCGCGTTATCATGACGCTTCCGCTATCGGTCTACGAGGGTACGTGGACACACTCTCCCCTCTCGTTGCTATGCATCACCATGATCTTGCATGTGCGTAGGATTTTTTTTAAATTAGTACGTTCCCCTATGCATTGAACACTTTGATGTTTGTGGTTCTCAAAAGCTAAAGATAGAATTTCTGTAAGAGTCTCATTTCTCAAAAAGAATAGTCTATAAAGTCATATAAATAAAGATGTCAGACATAAATTCTAGACATTTTGCTGAATCAGGCCATATCGTGTCAGCCAAGATTTCCTGGCTTTGGCTATTGAAGATTTCAGTTTTTCTCAATCTATTTACCAGGATGAACTCCTGCATCTTGAAAGGTAATGTAAAATATATGCTCTCTTGCCTTATTAATTTCCGTTCTTAGATGTTGAAAAAAAATTGTGGCAACAGTTGGGAAAGGGAATCGGCTGGACCAATTACAGTTTGCACGGCAGAAGCTGACATATTGTTATCTTGCTGCTGCTACTACTATATTTCCTCCTGAACTCTGTCTGATGCTCGCATGTCGTGGGCCAAAAATGGTGTGATCACAACTGTTGTTGATGACTTCTTCGATGTTGGGGGATCAAAAAAAGAACATGAAAACCTCGTAACATTAGTTGAGAAGTAACCCCCTTGGTCCTTCCTTTTGTAAGTGGAGTTGGCGTGTCGGGCATTGCTAACAAGTTTGGTCCCTGATTTGCTAATGTTTATCTTAGGTGGGATGATCACTCCAAAGATGAGGTCTACTCTGAGCAAGTGAAAATATTGTTTTATGTTATCTATACTACAGTCAATCAGCTTGGAGCAGTAGCTTCTGCAATACAAAACCGTGATGTTCGAAAGCACCTGATAGAATTAGTGAGTTTCCATTATGTTTGTCTATTTCTCAAAATAAAAGAAATTGTTCAGCACTGACATGTTGAATCCATCTGCAGTGGCTACAGCCATTGAGATCTATGATGTTCGAGGCAGAATGGCGGATGAGAAAATATGTGCCCACAGTTGAGCAATACATGTCAAATGCAGTTGTTTCCTTCACACTGGGGCCCATTGTGCTCACATCATTGTACTTTGTTGGGCCAAAGCTCTTGGGATGTGTTGTCCAAGATCAAGAATAACGAGCACAATTGGTCGTCTCCTCAATGATATCCTAGGCCTTGAGGTATTTGGGTTCCTTTTATCCTCAACTTCGTATCTACGCACGTCACGGTCGCATATGTATTCTATATTTAGTATAGCTGCATAAACATATGTTATTTTCAAGTTATATATGCTTCACACACCACAACAGGGAAATTCCTTTCATCTTAATATAAACAAATATCCTGATGGTTGCCAGAACAAACTGTAAACAGATATGTGGTGAGATAGAGACACTATAGTAATCCTCAGGACTACAAGTTCTAACAAAAATCAAAATTTGCAGTCATCCATGATCTTGTCAAGAATTTATTCTTGTAAAACACACATCTAAGTGCTTGTCTGGTATTCTTAGGAGTTCCAGGTGATGGTAGAAGACGGACTAATGTTTACTCTTAGAAGCTATAACACATCTAGTAGTTGCGTATCCTGTTATTATATAATAATAATGAAGAGAATAGTAGTAATTACTCATCACTTTTGTCTCATGTATTTTCGACCTGTATGCTGTAATTTGGTACCCTGACAATCTTTTAATCTATTTATTACAGAGGGAGAACAGGGAGAGAAACCTGGATTATGTCTCACTACTTGTTCTCCACAGTGGTGGTTCTATGTCAATTGAAACGGCTAAAGAAACGATACAAAAGGCCATAGCCTCATGTAGAAAAGGCTTGCTAAAGCTGGTTCTTAGGGAAAACACAGTTGTTCCTAGGCCATGCAAGGAGCTGTTCTGGAAGATGTGCAAGATAGTTCACTTGTTCTACTCTCAGATTGATGGATTTAGCTCGCCAAACAAAATGGTGAGCGCGGTTCATGCAGTTATCAACGAGCCGCTAAAACTTCAAATCAACAATCGACCTTTGCCCATGCAGACAGAAAATTAAGGGTTCCGTGTATTTTGCCTTTTTTCTTAATGGACCAAACAATCTGATGCTCTCTTGAGAAAAAACTTATGAATTAGATAACAACCAGCAATATGGATGCACTGTGTATGTGGTACATCAGAAACAACTACTGTACTACATTTGTTATTCAACTTCGTATCTAAATATGTCACATTTGCATATGTATTATATATTTGGTATAGTTGCATAAACATATGTTATTTTTAAGTTATATGCTTCACGTAAATTCCTCGTATACACCGCAAAGCTCCGTATCTGTTGCGTGGTGTTGATCTTTTCTTGTGCAAATCCCGTGCCGTTCTCGGCATTGTACTCGCTGGTGCACTTCTATGTTGATGCAAATACTCCCTCTGTCCGGAAATACTTGTCGTAGAAATGGATGCATCTAGACATATTTTAATTCTAAATAGAGTTAAATACGCTGGAGGTGCCCCAACTTGTCCTGCGCAGTCAGTTTAGTGCCTAAAGTTGGAAAATACATGAAACTAGTGCTTAAACTTGTCACATGGTGCAAATACGGTGCCTCCTTCCACATCCAAACATACGTCCAACCTGCGTGGCGTGCCTGCATAGCGGTGACCCACCTGTAAGTGGCTGAGAGCGGGAAAATGTTGGGTATACTGCACGCACGAGGATTCTTTTTACAAAACCCCCCTTATATTTTATTTAATCACATAGGAAAGACGTGAAATACATATGTTTATGGAGCCCCGATTCATCGTGAAATTTTTGTCCAATTATATCCGAGCAATGCATTCAACAAGGTAACGACGAAAAAAGATGTCTTCACTGACAGGTATAACCATGCACACGGGGCATCCACAGAGTTTAACACTCTACCCCTTGTGCATGGGTCAAGAGGTGTGCGCATGGGGTGTCCAGAGAGATTTCCTGGACCCCGTGCTCACGGGTTAAGCGGAGAGGATACCATGAGGACTTCTTCGAGAGGCTTTTGATGAAACTCTTCCACAATAGTCCAACATGCTTCATGCATCACTATGGATCATTTCTTCACATAAGATACAATGCCCTTGATGCTTCATATGAATTCTCATTCAATACCGAAGCTTAGAGAAAATCTTCATCTTCATGGCAATCATCATTAAGGCACCACCTGTGTAATATTCCTTCACATATATCTTAGTGAAAGAATTACTCCATAGAGATTGTTATTAATTACCAAACCACAGTTAGTGACTACATGCCCTTTCAATTGGTTATACAAAATATTTAGGGATGTACGAGAAGCAACAACTGTTAAAGATCACCATTGAGGCAGTACAGTTTACAGTCACCACCATCCGGACAATCGGATATGGATTACCACCACCATGCCATGGGTCATAGCACTGCCGGCCGACCACAACATGTGCGGAAAGCCAGCACCTCGACGCCGCAGTCCACATCCAACACGCACACCGGCCCCGGATGCCACATACGAGCGTCCCGGCGCATCACCCCTATGTCACATCCCTAGTCTGGTATGACCTAGGCTAGCTAGCCATTTGTGCATCATATTTAAATTTCATTTAAATTTGAAATGAGGATTGGTGGAAACCTCAGAATCATTTTTGAAAATGACCCAAATAAAAATTTCTCCAAAAGGGTCCAAGAAAATGCTCATGTTGCCCTCTGAAAATATTGGACAGAGATAAAAATCAAAACAATATTTTTAGGAGCTCATGGACATTTATTTTGGCCATTTGGATTAATTCGATAAATATTTGCATTGGAAATATATTTCTATATATATGAAATATGGTCCAAAAATTATGTCAATTATAAAAGAGCTCTGGAATAATACCATTAGCCCCTACAAAAATTGGCATAATAAAATTAAATGATTTGATATATTTATTAAATCAAACAAATGTCAGAAAATTAGAAAAGAAAACAGAAAAGGGGAGAGAGACTTACCTGGGCCACTTACCTGGCCCATCTCCAGCTGGCGGCCCAGCCCACCCCCGCTGCCTTCTGTCGTCTCCCTCCTTGGACAGAAGGACGAGGGCGTGTGCCCGACGCCCGCCGGCACGCGCGCGCGCCACCTCCCCCCCTGCTGGCCACCTCCTGCTTCCCCGGACTCCCTCCCAATGCCACGGAGACGGCCACGCACCCCAGGCCCTCTCATTCCTCCTCCCCCCCATGCTCATCCCCTCCTCTGGCTCCCCCTCACTTCCACCGAACGCGGCCGCCGCCGCCGACGAGAACCACCATGGCCACAGCCACCCCCTCGCCCCTCGGTTGTGCCCACGAGCTCCGCGACGTCGTCCTCAACCCCTTCACCGAACCACGCCCCGCCGGAAGCCCTGCAGCGTCGACTTCGAGCTCTTCTTCAACCTTCGGCCGCCGGTGACCTCGTCTTCGATTCGCGCCGTCTAGGTCGTCCCCAGGCCCGCTGAGCTGCGCTTCGACCTCCCAGTGAGCTCCTCCGTCGTTTGCCCCTAACCCCACGACCTAGCGCTCGTTGTAGCACCACTTCCCATGATGCCCGAAGCACACCGCCGCACGAACTCGTCGCCGACGAGGCTCCGGTGGCCAATCGGCCCCGTGCATATGCCCGTTGGCTTTGTGGGAGCCTGCAGAACGCGTAGTTGCTACCCGTTGATCCTCCCGTGCACGGTGGCGCCGTTTTCATCGGCGCCCGAACTCCGGCGACCGCCAAAGTCGTTGCCGGCGACGTCTCCGGCCACCCCGAGCTCAACCATCACCACCAAGAGCTGCGGCTCGTTCCCAGGAGCTCGTAGATGCTCTCCGCCTCCCGTTTGGTGGCCGTAACGTGCAAATGCACTTCCTCCGCCGCGCTCGGCCTCGCCGGCGGCTAAACGCCGGCGAGTTGACCGGGTTTGAACCCCCAGGGTCGCTGACCAGTGGGCCCGACCCCCCCCTAACCTTTTAATTAAATTAATTAACCCCTGTTAACCCCCCCTGTCACTGACGTGTGGGTCCCACACGTCAGGTTTGACCTGGACAGCCGCGTTGACCACTGACGTCGTGCTGACGTCATGCTGACGCAATTATTTATTTTCTGGAATTAAAATAATTCAGAAAATCCAGAAAATGATTTAAACTTCAAAAATTCATAGCAATTCAACCGTAACTCGGATTAAAATAATTTATATATGAAAAATTATCAGAAAAATGCAACCTTTCCATCTGTACTAGTTTCATGCATGAAAAACCAACTTATACATGCTGAATATGGGAAAACACATTAGGGCATATATAAGAGACTTAATTTAGAAATGCATTTGAACCTTTGGTTCAAATGGACTTCAAACCAAATGTTTACTAGATGCATTAGCTCAAACAGCATCACATCTACAGGCCATGTTCATGCATCATATTGTTGCATATGATTGTGTTTTGATTGCCGGCACCGTTCCTTCTCGATAGGTCCTGCTCCGGAGACGTTCCAGAGTACCTGTCTGTGAAGCAGTGCCTCCCTTGTTGATTTACCAGGCAAGCAAACCCCCTTGTTCATCTCGATAAAACCCTACTCTCTCGCTCCTGCTCTCAGTTATTGCATTAGGACAACAACGATTCATCTGCTACTTTGTGCTGCGGTAGTTGAACCCCTTCCTCTGCATGACCTGTCATTGCCACAGTAAATAGTTGAAACCCACTAGCATGTGTAGGAGTTGATTGAAGCCACTGATGTGTTCCTACCATGCTATGCCTGCTATTGCTTAGAGTTGTGTCAGGTCTGATTCATTGGGAATGAATTGGAGTGTTACGATATGTTCTGATGCTGAGAGTGAAGTGTGTGAACACGATTTGGTAAAGGTAGCGGTGAGAGGCCATGTAGGAGTACATGGTGGGTTGTCTCACTGGAACCTTCCTTAAGCCCTGAGTTTTGTGTATGTTGTCCAATGACTCGATACTACCACACATTGGGCTCCGGGCGCTCCAAGCCCTCTCGACTTATTAACCAACTTGATCTCTGTCCAGGAGTCGCAACTAGTTTCTGGTGTTTGTAGGTAGTGCTATTTTTCTACCAAGTGGCACCCGGCAGGGTGGGCTTGGGACAGACTAGGCACACGTGGCCTGGTGTACCGAGTGGCACCCGAATGGTGGGCTCGGGAACCCTGTACACATCGTTTGGGGCTGTGAGCGACACCCCGGCCGGATCTCCTTGCGGATGAAACCCGAATAGGCGATAAACCTGGACTAGAGTCTTGTGTGGTTAGTCAGGTCGTGGCCGACACCCTCGCCAGGCTTCCGCTTGAAGGTTGCCGAGATACATGACGTGTACATGGCGGTAAGTGGCGAGAGCGTGTGTGAAGAAGTACACCCCTGCAGGGTTAACATGATCTATTCGAATAGCCGGGTCCGCGATTATGGACTTCTTGGATGCTTACATGGTACATAGACAACTTGAAGTGGATACTATAAAATGCTCAAGACATGTGTGAGTGCTATGGATGGCCTTCTCGTAGGGAGACGGGGATGAATCCATAGTAGTGTATTGTGTGGTGATTAGTGGACTCGTGTTCGTTGTTTCACCTCCAGAGTTTCTGGTAGTCGTAGAACAGGATAGCCACAGAGTCAAAGCTGGCTTGCTGCAACTAAACCCCACATTACCCTCTTGATACCAATGCATGTACGATAGGATCTGATGTAAGTCTTGCTGAGTACCTTTGTACTCATGTTGCTTTATTTATGTTTTTGCAGCAGAGACTTCGGTCTTACTAGTGTTCTCGTGGACTTCGGCTAGTAGCTAGTACCTCAGCTACGATCTTGATCGGATGTTGTAGATAGTCAGGCTCTTCAGCCTTTTTCTTTTGTAGATGTCTGTACCCAGACATGTAATGCTTCCGCTTGTTGCTTGTATGCTCTGTATGATGGGTCTTGTGACCCCTGTTTGCAATATATGCTATGACGGCTCTTCTGAGCCTTTATCTATATGAGTTGTTGAGTTATGCTGTGATGCCATGTTGTACAGCACATACTTGCATGTTATGCGTACGTGTAATGTGTATTGCTATGTGTGGGATCTGACTATCTAGTTGTTTATTCTTAGTAGCCTCTCTTACCGGGAAATGTCTCCTAGTGCTTCCACTGAGCCCCGGTAGCTTGCTACTGCTCCGGAACACTTAGGCAGGCCGGCATGTGTCCTTCTTCGATCCTGTGTCTGTCCCTTCGGGGAAATGTCACGCGATGAATACCAGAGTCCTGCTAGCCCGCTACAGCCCGGTTCACCGGAGTCCTGTTAGCCCAGTGCTACAGCCTGGATTCACTCGCTGATGACCGACACGTTCGATGCTGGGTCATGGATGCCTGTCCCTGTAAGTTAGTGCCACTTTGGGTTTACGACTAGCCATGTCAGCCCGGGCTCTTTATCATATGGATGCTAGCGACACCATCATATACGTGTGCCAAAATGCGCAAACGGTCCCGGGCAAAGGTAAGGCGACACCCGTGGGAATACCGTGCGTGAGGCCGCAAAGCGATATGAGGTGTAACATGCTAGATCGATGTGGCATCGAGTCGGGGTCCTGACAGCGTTGGTATCAGAGCTTGACTGCCTGTAGGATTACCAAGCCAAACTGGTCGAAGTTGAGTCTAGAAATTCTTTAGTTATATAAGGGAATTGATTGTGGGATGGAACATAAGGCTCTTTTTACTCCTTTACCTCATGGCCTTCTGATCTGAGTCATCCTATCTTTCCGACGGGGTTAAGGAACTAGGCTTCTCCTCCGTCTATCAGGATCACGTGTTACTACTCCGTAGTTCCATAGGATTGGTTGATCAGAGTCATACCCCAGTTTCGAGTACTTCCGGTGTAGTCTGTTTAGTACTATCCCAAAACCTTGAGTGGTGATGATGAGTATGTTACCACCCCATGTTTAGTAGGATGTCTCATTCTGAGCATTTTACTGCCGTTATGCTGCCGGATTTTCCCTAGGAGTTCGAGTGATACTAATTCCTTGTCCTACATTCTACAGTCCTTAGTTGTTGCTGATTCCGTCCTTGATTCGTTTCTCAGGATGTCATCAGCCAAGCGAAGTTCCGTTGCTCGTAACCAGAACCACGGAGATGGTAGGGATGAGGATCCTCCCGATCAGCCTTCGTTGACAGAGTTCATGCTAGAGATGGAGAGGAACAAGCGTGAGTCCAACCACTTGTTGGCACGTATCGAGGAGAACACCGCACATCAGTCCAACAAGTCTGTGACCATTCATGACTTCATTCGCTTGCACCCACCTACCTTTCATCATTCCATCGAGCCACTCGATGCAGATGATTGGCTCCGTAGCATCACTCATAAGCTGCGTTCCGCGAACGTAGCTGAAGATAACAAGGTCACTTATGCCACATATCACCTGGAAGGTCCTGCTAGTCTTTGGTGGCAGAACTATGAGGCTATGCTTCCAGCTGGCCAGATTCCTACCTGGAAGGATTTCACTGAGGCTTTTCGCGAGGATCACATTCCCCAAGCCCTCCTTGATCGCAAGAGAGAAGAGTTCTGCAGTTTCACCCAGAGTAAGATGGTTGTTGATGCTTATAGCAGAGAGTTCGAGAACCTTGCCCGCTATGCCACAGAAGAAGTGTCCACGGACGCCAAGAAGCAAGCTAGGTTCCGGAAGGGTCTCAACCCCAAGTTGCGTCGTGATCTCCACCTGCATCATTGTGATACATTCCAAGCCCTTGTGAACAAGGCCATCAATGCAGAGACAGCTCAACTCACTTACGAGGAGTCTCGTAAGCACACCCGTGATTTGGGATCTCCCTCTGGCTCTAGCTTCCAGAAACGCCGGATTTGGGTTCCAAACTCCGCTCTTCCTTCCGGTTATACACCGAGGTCATCTCATGTGGTGCCTCCTCCAGCTCAGTCGTATGTTCCACCCAGGCCTACTGGTAGACCGCTTGTTAGTGCGGGTCCCCGTCCAACCTCAGGGACTTGCTTCACATGCGGGAAGCCAGGACACTATGCACGTGACTGCTCTTAGACTAGTTATGCTCCACCCCAGCCCGAGAAGACTGTGGGCTGTATTAAGCCATCACGCAAGATGATCAGTGTTAAGTCAGCCCCCACTGAACGTGGATGTGTGCATCACGTCTCAGCTAAAGACGCTCATGATGATCCAGATGTCGTTCTTGGTACACTCCTTGTCAATTGTCACCCAGCATCAGTTCTATTCGATACTGGAGCATCTCACTCCTTCATTTCTGAAGGCTATGCTCGTTTGCACGACATGTCATTTTGTGATATGCCAACTCCGCTTGAAATCCAAACCCCAGGGTCTAGATGGCAGACCACCAGAATCAGCCATGGTAACGAAATCCTTGTTGATAGACTTGTATTCCTTGCATCACTTGTAGCCCTCAAGTCCTCAGATATTAACATCATCTTGGGTATGGACTGGATGACAGCTCATCATGCCAAGATTGATTGCTACACAAGATCTGTTCAACTTACACACCCATCTGGCAAGATAGTCACCGTCTCCACTAGAGTTGCAAAGCGTCAGCTCTATTCTCTTAATGCCAGCCCTCTTCCAGACCTTGAAGATATCCCGGTAGTCCGTGACTTTCCGGATGTCTTTCCAGAGGAACTGCCAGGTGTTCCACCTGACAGAGATGTAGAGTTCGTCATAGATCTTATCCCAGGAACAGCTCCAATCTCCCGGAGGCCTTACAAGATGGCACCCCTAGAACTAGCCGAGCTTAAGAAACAACTCGATAAGTCCTTGCAAAAGGGTTTCATCCGTCCTAGCTCTTCTCCTTGGGCTTGCCCCGTCCTCTTTGTCAAGAAGAAAGACGGTACGGACCGGATGGTCGTTGATTATCGTCCCGTTAATTTGGTCACGATAAAGAACAAGTATCCGCTCCCCAGGATCAACGACCTGTATGATCAGCTCGCTGGATCCTCAGTCTTCTCCAAGATGGATTTGAGGTTAGGATACCACCAAATCAAAATCAGAAATGGGGACATTCCCAAGACAGCTTTTGTCACTCGTTATGGCCAGTACGAGTACACCGTCATGTCCTTTGGCCTAACCAACGCCCCAGCCACATTCTCCCGCTTGATGAACTCGATCTTCATGGAGTACTTAGATAAGTTCGTCGTGGTTTACCTCGATGATATTCTTATTTACTCGAAGAACGAGGAAGAGCATGCCGAACATCTTAGACTTGTGTTAGAAAAACTCAAAGAGCACCGCCTTTATGCCAAGTTCTCCAAGTGTGAATTTTGGTTGCCAGAAGTGACCTACCTAGGCCACGTAATCTCTGGTAAGGGCATTGCTGTCAATCCCGAGAGAGTTCAAGCCGTTCTCGATTGGACTCCACCTGAAACAGTCAAACAAGTTAGAAGCTTCCTTGGCCTAGCCAGCTATTGTCGCCGCTTTATTGAAAACTTCTCCAAAGTAGCCAAACCCCTCACGGAACTTCTCAAGAAAGATAAAAAGTTCGAGTGGTCCCCACAGTGTGAGTACAGTTTTCAGGAACTGAAAAGACGCCTGACTTCTGCTCCCATACTTGTGCCACCGGATTTCATTAAAGACTTTATTATCTACTGCGACGCCTCACGACAGGGACTAGGTTGCATTCTTATGCAGGATCGTCATGTGATTGCCTATGCATCTCGACAGTTGCATCCACATGAGGAGAATTATCCTACACATGATCTAGAGCTTGCAGCCGTAGTCTATGCACTCAAGACCTGGCGACATTACCTCCTTGGTAAACGTTGCGAGATCTACACCGATCACCAGAGTCTCAAGTATATCTTCACCCAACCAGATTTGAACCTTAGGCAAAGACGTTGGTTGGAGTTGATCACAGATTATGATCTAGGGATTACCTACACCCCAGGCAAAGCCAATGTCATGGCTGATGCTCTAAGCCGTAAATCCTATTGCAACAATCTCATGTTGCAGCAAGGCCAACCACTTCTCCATGAGGAATTCTGTAAGCTTAACCTTCACATTGCTCCTCGCGGATTCCTTTCTACCCTGGTGGCGAAACCTGATCTTGAAGATCGGATTATCGCTGCTCAAAAGCAAGACACAGGAATTTCTCGGATCAAGAGAAACATTAAGAAGGGAGTGGGTGGATGTTTCTCTATGGATGATCGTGGAGTTGTTTTCTTTGAGAATCGCTTGGTGGTTCCCAAGAATCAACATCTGCGACAATTGATCCTTAAGGAGGCGCATGAATCTCCTCTCACGATTCATCCCGGTAGTACTAAGATGTATCAGGACCTACGCCAGAGGTTCTGGTGGACTAGGATGAAGAGAGAAATCGCTGAGTTCATTGCTAAATGTGACATTTGTCGTCGCGTTAAGGCAGAGCATCAAAGACCTGCTGGCACCCTTCAGCCTTTAGCTATTCCTGAATGGAAATGGGATAAAGTTGGTATGGACTTCATCACCGGCCTTCCCAGGACCAAGAGAGGGAATAATGCTATCTTCGTAGTCATTGATCGTCTCTCCAAAGTGGCTCACTTCCTTCCTGTTCGGGAAAATATCACTGCTAGTCAGCTTGCTGACTTATATATTTCTCGAATAGTGTCACTTCATGGTGTTCCACTAGAGATCAATTCAGACCGTGGCAGCCTTTTCACTTCTCATTTCTGGGAGAGTTTCCAAACTGCCATGGGAACCCATCTTTCCTTCAGTACCGCTTTCCACCCTCAGTCGAGTGGTCAGGTGGAACGGGTCAATCAAATTCTCGAAGACATGCTTAGAGCTTGCGTTATCTCCTTCGGTATGGATTGGGAGAAATGTCTTCCTTTCGCCGAGTTTGCTTATAACAACAGCTACCAATCCAGCCTCAAGAAAGCTCCTTTTGAGGTTCTCTATGGACGAAGATGTCGAACACCTTTGAACTGGTCAGAAACCGGTGAAAGACAATTCTTTGGACCGGATATGATCCAGGAGGCAGAAGAGCAAGTTCGCCTCATTCGTGAGAATTTGAAAACAGCCCAGTCTCGTCAGAAAAGTCAGTACGATCGTCATCATAAGGATATGACTTATGAGTTTGGCGACCAAGCTTACCTTCGGGTTACTCCTTTGAAGGGTACCCATCGTTTCGGTATCAAGGGCAAGTTGGCTCCTCGTTACATTGGTCCTTTTCGTATTCTCGCTAAACGAGGAGAGGTTGCCTACCAGTTGGAACTACCTCCACATCTTTCTCGAGTTCATGATGTCTTCCACGTCTCTCAACTCAGGCGTTGCTTCTCGGATCCCATCCGCGAAGTGGACCACGAAACGCTTGATCTCCAAGATAACCTCACATACCGAGAGTACCCGGTTCGCATTCTTGATCAAGCAGAGCGTGTTACCCGATGTCAGAACATCAAGTTTCTCAAAGTTCAGTGGTCTCATCATTCCGAGAGAGAAGCTACTTGGGAGCGAGAAGATCGTCTTCGACTGGAGTACCCCGCTTTCTTTCCGTCGACCCCTGAATCTCGGGACGAGATTCTGTCAAGTGGGGGCGAGTTGTCACATCCCTAGTCTGGTATGACCTAGGCTAGCTAGCCATTTGTGCATCATATTTAAATTTCATTTAAATTTGAAATGAGGATTGGTGGAAACCTCAGAATCATTTTTGAAAATGACCCAAATAAAAATTTCTCCAAAAGGGTCCAAGAAAATGCTCATGTTGCCCTCTGAAAATATTGGACAGAGATAAAAATCAAAACAATATTTTTTGGAGCTCATGGACATTTATTTTGGCCATTTGGATTAATTCGATAAATATTTGCATTGGAAATATATTTCTATATATATGAAATATGGTCCAAAAATTATGCCAATTATAAAAGAGCTCTGGAATAATACCATTAGCCCCTACAAAAATTGGCATAATAAAATTAAATGATTTGATATATTTATTAAATCAAACAAATGTCAGAAAATTAGAAAAGAAAACAGAAAAGGGGAGAGAGACTTACCTGGCCACTTACCTGGCCCATCTCCAGCTGGCGGCCCAGCCCACCCCCGCTGCCTTCTGTCGTCTCCCTCCTTGGACAGAAGGACGAGGGCGTGTGCCCGACGCCCGCCGGCACGCGCGCGCGCCACCTCCCCCCCTGCTGGCCACCTCCTGCTTCCCCGGACTCCCTCCCAATGCCACGGAGACGGCCACGCACCCCAGGCCCTCTCATTCCTCCTCCCCCCCATGCTCATCCCCTCCTCTGGCTCCCCCTCACTTCCACCGAACGCGGCCGCCGCCGCCGACGAGAACCACCACGGCCACAGCCACCCCCTCGCCCCTCGGTTGTGCCCACGAGCTCCGCGACGTCGTCCTC
>NC_041383.1:650456743-650556135 GCF_002162155.2 Triticum dicoccoides | reverse complement strand
GCCGACGAGAACCACCACGGCCACAGCCACCCCCTCGCCCCTCGGTTGTGCCCACGAGCTCCGCGACGTTGTCCTCGACCCCTTCACCGAACCACGCCCCGCCGGAAGCCCTGCAGCGTCGACTTCGAGCTCTTCTTCAACCTTCGGCCGCCGGTGACCTCGTCTTCGATTCGCGCCGTCTAGGTCGTCCCCAGGCCCACTGAGCTGCGCTTCGACCTCCCAGTGAGCTCCTCCGTCGTTTCCCCCTAACCCCACGGCCTAGCGCTCGTTGTAGCACCACTTCCCATGATGCCCGAAGCACACCGCCGCACGAACTCGTCGCCGACGAGGCTCCGGTGGCCAATCGGCCCCGTGCATATGCCCGTTGGCTTTGTGGGAGCCTGCAGAACGCGTAGTTGCTACCCGTTGATCCTCCCGTGCACGGTGGCGCCGTTTTCATCGGCGCCCGAACTCCGGCGACCGCCAAAGTCGTTGCCGGCGACGTCTCCGGCCACCCTGAGCTCAACCATCACCACCAAGAGCTGCGGCTCGTTCCCAGGAGCTCGTAGATGCTCTCCGCCTCCCGTTTGGTGGCCGTAACGTGCAAATGCACTTCCTCCGCCGCGCTCGGCCTCGCCGGCGGCTAAACGCCGGCGAGTTGACCGGGTTTGAACCCCCAGGGTCGCTGACCAGTGGGCCCGACCCCCCCTAACCTTTTAATTAAATTAATTAACCCCTGTTAACCCCCCCTGTCACTGACGTGTGGGTCCCACACGTCAGGTTTGACCTGGACAGCCGCGTTGACCACTGACGTCGTGCTGACGTCATGCTGACGCAATTATTTATTTTCTGGAATTAAAATAATTCAGAAAATCCAGAAAATGATTTAAACTTCAAAAATTCATAGCAATTCAACCGTAACTCAGATTAAAATAATTTATATATGAAAAATTATCAGAAAAATGCAACCTTTCCATCTGTACTAGTTTCATGCATGAAAAACCAACTTATACATGCTGAATATGGGAAAACACATTAGGGCATATATAAGAGACTTAATTTAGAAATGCATTTGAACCTTTGGTTCAAATGGACTTCAAACCAAATGTTTACTAGATGCATTAGCTCAAACAGCATCACATCTACAGGCCATGTTCATGCATCATATTGTTGCATATGATTGTGTTTTGATTGCCGGCACCGTTCCTTCTCGATAGGTCCTGCTCCGGAGACGTTCCAGAGTACCTGTCTGTGAAGCAGTGCATCCCTTGTTGATTTACCAGGCAAGCAAACCCCCTTGTTCATCTCGATAAAACCCTACTCTCTCGCTCCTGCTCTCAGTTATTGCATTAGGACAACAACGATTCATCTGCTACTTTGTGCTGCGGTAGTTGAACCCCTTCCTCTGCATGACCTGTCATTGCCACAGTAAATAGTTGAAACCCACTAGCATGTGTAGGAGTTGATTGAAGCCACTGATGTGTTCCTACCATGCTATGCCTGCTATTGCTTAGAGTTGTGTCAGGTCTGATTCATTGGGAATGAATTGGAGTGTTACGATATGTTCTGATGCTGAGAGTGAAGTGTGTGAACATGATTTTGTAAAGGTAGCGGTGAGAGGCCATGTAGGAGTACATGGTGGGTTGTCTCACTGGAACCGTCCTTAAGCCCTGAGTTCTGTGTATGTTGTCCAATGACTCGATACTACCACACATTGGGCTCCGGGCGCTCCAAGCCCTCTCGACTTATTAACCAACTTGATCTCTGTCCAGGAGTCGCAACTAGTTTCTGGTGTTTGTAGGTAGTGCTATTTTTCTACCAAGTGGCACCCGGCAGGGTGGGCTTGGGACAGACTAGGCACACGTGGCCTGGTGTACCGAGTGGCACCCGAATAGTGGGCTCGGGAACCCTGTACACATCGTTTGGGGCCGTGAGCGACACCCCGGCCGGATCTCCTTGCGGATGAAACCCGAGTAGGCGATAAACCTGGACTAGAGTCTTGTGTGGTTAGTCAGGTCGTGGCCGACACCCTCGCCAGGCTTCCGCTTGAAGGTTGCCGAGATACATGACGTGTACATGGCGGTAAGTGGCGAGAGCGTGTGTGAAGAAGTACACCCCTGCAGGGTTAACATGATCTATTCAAATAGCCGGGTCCGCGGTTATGGACTTCTTGGATGCTTACATGGTACATAGACAACTTGAAGTGGATACTATAAAATGCTCAAGACATGTGTGAGTGCTATGGATGGCCTTCTCGTAGGGAGACGGGGATGAATCCATAGTAGTGTATTGTGTGGTGATTAGTGGACTCGTGTTCGTTGTTTCACCTCCAGAGTTTCTGGTAGTCGTAGAACAGGATAGCCACAGAGTCAAAGCTGGCTTGCTGCAACTAAACCCCACATTACCCTCTTGATACCAATGCATGTACGATAGGATCTGATGTAAGTCTTGCTGAGTACCTTTGTACTCATGTTGCTTTATTTATGTTTTTGCAGCAGAGACTTCGGTCTTACTAGTGTTCTCGTGGACTTCGGCTAGTAGCTAGTACCTCAGCTACGATCTTGATCGGATGTTGTAGATAGTCAGGCTCTTCAGCCTTTTTCTTTTGTAGATGTCTGTACCCAGACATGTAATGCTTCCGCTTGTTGCTTGTATGCTCTGTATGATGGGTCTTGTGACCCCTGTTTGCAATATATGCTATGACGGCTCTTCTGAGCCTTTATCTATATGAGTTGTTGAGTTATGCTGTGATGCCATGTTGTACAGCACATACTTGCATGTTATGCGTACGTGTAATGTGTATTGCTATGTGTGGGATCTGACTATCTAGTTGTTTATTCTTAGTAGCCTCTCTTACCGGGAAATGTCTCCTAGTGCTTCCACTGAGCCCCGGTAGCTTGCTACTGCTCCGGAACACTTAGGCAGGCCGGCATGTGTCCTTCTTCGATCCTGTGTCTGTCCCTTCGGGGAAATGTCACGCGATGAATACCAGAGTCCTGCTAGCCCGCTACAGCCCGGTTCACCAGAGTCCTGTTAGCCCAGTGCTACAGCCTGGATTCACTCGCTGATGACCGACACGTTCGATGCTGGGTCATGGATGCCTGTCCCTGTAAGTTAGTGCCACTTTGGGTTTACGACTAGCCATGTCAGCCCGGGCTCTTTATCATATGGATGCTAGTGACACCATCATATACGTGTGCCAAAATGCGCAAAGGGTCCCGGGCAAAGGTAAGGCGACACCCGTGGGGATACCGTGCGTGAGGCCGCAAAGCGATATGAGGTGTAACATGCTAGATCGATGTGGCATCGAGTCGGGGTCCTGACACCCTAGCCCTCCACGGCTCCACATCCGCGGCCGCCTACGTTGCTACTGGGAATAGCCGTTGATCACATCAGGTATGCGCCCGCGCGAGCCTGGGTGCCCTGCGCCACCCGCTCGCCATGAGAGGACAGTACTCCCCCACCACCGTAATCGGCCGCCCCGGGCTTAGCATGGCGGCTTCCTCCGACGATGACGGGGGGAGGAGGGGAGGAAGGTAGGGCGGCGGGTACTCGCGGCTAGCGTATGTGTGCCTTCTGAGTCGCCCGCACGAGGGACGACACTGGGGCTGTTTTCTGCAAGACTCGTGCTACAGTGTGGCGTTTGAGGGCACTCGGCAAGCTTCTCGATTCCAGCAGCGGGTGAATCCTTCTGCGATACATACCTTTGGCGTTAGGGCATCTCCAATGACATCCCACAAATTTTCTCCCACATTCATCCGCGAACAGAGCGGGACCAGTCCGCGCACACGGATGCGGGAGAACACCATCCAACCGTGGCCGCATACACTTTCACAACAACTCGAACCAACCGCATAGAATTCAATCAAACTGAACGAATTTTGATATAGACACAGCGGATTTCATCGAAAGTAGGATAATTTGTACATAAAACCGGACGATTTTTCGTCCGGTGAACTAAAAACACTAAACTATCCTATACTTCATGATGACCTCGTAGGTCGTGTTGGGCTGGCCGGCGGCTCCTCCTCCATCATCATTGCCCGACCCGGCGTCCGAGTCGTCATTGTCGGGCTTGGGGCGGCGGAAGGTAGCGTCGTCGCGGTAGGGCTTCCTGGCGGCCGCCTGACGCTCGCGGGTGATCCTTTCCGCTTCCTCCTATGTCGTTGGCACTATGAGCGCTGCCACCGAGGACATGGGCTGGGGGAGAGGGCGACAGTTGTTGGAGGCAGCGTCCTTGGCAGCAACAGCGATCTTGGTGAGGGACCATTCCTCATTGTACCTGGCCATCTCCGCGTCGAGGCGGCAGAGATGATGCTTGGCCATATCCGACGTCGTCACGGAGCGGTCCAGGGCCCAAGCATACGGCAGGTCCGGGTCCGCCGCGATGTGTGGTGGAGGGACGTCCAAGTCCGCGAACTTGGATCGACGCGCGGCGTTGCAGCTATCCCACCAGCGCTGCTCCCGGTCGGCATACTCTTGAGCCGTCATGGCGCTTCTCGACAACGACGAGGAGCCGTCACTGCGGAGGTAGTGCAGAATGCGCTCGCACGCCTTGGGCAGGGGCGACGGCGAGCGACGCTCCTCCTTCACGATGCGTTAGTGCGGCGGCGAGAGCCACTCCACCTTGACGCGTCGGGACAGCTACGAGAGCCACTCTTCCTTTACATGGCGCCCGATTTGGACGCCCCGGCTGCGGCGGCGGAGAGCATGGAGGGGATGTCGGCTCCGGCTTCACGGGGAGGAGCACCCTCGATGGCGGAGCCGGGCCGTTGGTGTGGACGATGGAGCGGCGGAGCATAAGCTCCATTCGCTCCTTGAACTTCGCATCCGTGCCAGCATAGACCTGGCCCGGCACGGCCTGCACGGACTGTGGTGGCAGCGGCTGCTGGTCCTCCTCGTCGCCGTAGGAGATGACGATCTCCGCCCGTGTCAAGTCGCTGCCAGCCGACGAGGACGCCAGCCCCGGAGTTCGAGGGCGGCGTCTCCACGAGCCGCCAGATCCCGCCCCGGAACCGCCTGCCGACACCGATGCCCAGGACTTTCCCGTCGTCAGAGATGTGGAGGGAGATGGGCGAGGAGGAGAAGGATGCGATGTGGATGACGTCGGAGCGCGGCTTCAATAGCCATGGCCAGGCCATGCGAAGGGCCGGTCAGACACTTCAATGCGACGCAGCGGCAGAGTTGGTTCCTCGATAACCTGCATTTGCATTGAAGCGGCGGACATCGAGAGGTCAGGTCGGTCAGCGCCGCCCTCCTTCCCTCCAGTCACATCGTGGCATAAATGCCGGCCTCCGCATGCTCTGGGTCGACATGGACACGGCGCGGTAAGCGACGCGTGCATCGGAAGGAAAGCATGGGAGGGCGGGTGTGCTGGAATTTTGTCTATTTTGGGCCTAGCCCAATAGCAGTTTCAGAAATTTTTAATAAATCCTAGAGGCCCACGCAGCCCATTCATGCAAGGCAAGAGGTGGAACTAAAGTTTAGTCCCTGTAACATATTTTCAATTTGGAATGTTATACATTAGATCATCATTGCATATCATATTTTATTGCATTTTAGTTTGATCCCAGAAATTTCACGCAACTCAAGGACCTGCGGAGAGAGTTGGGAATTTCATTATTTTCTTATTTGAGTTTTTCTCAAATTTAGAAAAGGGATCATTTGATTTTAATTATTTTATCTTCAAATGTTTCAATTATAAAAGTAAGATAGAGGGAATAAAATGACTTTCCCAAAATAAAGAAATATTGAGGATTTAATATTAAAATCAAATAAGATTTTATTTCGGAGTTTTGTCGCTATTTTATTTGACTTAGGAAAAATGCGCGTCTTTCAAATTTGCATCTAGGCCCCAAATAAATGTTCATCCTGTCCGGCTTATTTTTAGAGGATGGGGAAAATTTATTTCGGGATTTTTGGAGTCCTTTTAGTATTTCTTTTCTTTCTTTTTTTTCTCATCCAAATATTAAAAAAACGAGACCGACCTCGGGACGTATTCGGCCAGGACTCCGCCCGGCCGGCTCCTTTAAATAGTGCGCCCCGAGCCGCCCCAGCCCGGCCCACCCCGCTGCCCTAACCCTAGTCGCCGCCAGCCGCCGCCGCCGCCGATCGCCGCTGTCGGGGGTTGGGTGCGACATATGCCAAAGGATGGCTTATCATGGTGGGAGCGAGTAGAACGTCCCCGATGCCCGGAAGCAGGATGAGGCGTAGACACGAACGCCGGCGTACTTTCCCAGGTTCGGGGCTCTCCTAGGAGATAACACCCCTAGTCCTGCTCTACGGGGTCTCCGCATGATCACTAAGGGCACAAGAGATACAAAGTTGCTCCTTGAGCTGTATGCTAGAGGTAGGAGAAGGCAAGGCTAGCTCTCTCCTGCTCTAGGAATGTGGCTAGATCTAATGGGGGTGGGAACCCTTTGCATGGGTGCCCTGGGGGGTTTATATAGGCCTACCCTTCAGGGGTACAATGGTAATCTGGCCGGTTGCTGGGCCCGGCTATCAGCGTCTCCGGCCTCCGGCTTCTCCACCGACTACTAGGGCCCGCCGCCTGGTGGGCCCCGCCAACTGGTCTGGTACGGAGCCGACAGGCTGCTCCCGCCGCTGGCGGGTCTGGTTGGTGGCTGCTCACTGTAGTCGTGCTGCTAATGACGCTGGCTTGGTCAGCTCAGTGTGGCTACAGTCCCGCCGCCTGGTGGGAGATCACTGTAGCCACACCTGGTCTCATGCGGTTAATGGCGCATGGGCTTCGAGGGAGGGGACGGCCGCCTGCTGGAGGCTGGCCCTCCCCTGGTCCGATTGGTTTGGCGTGCGCCGTCTTCTGGGTGGCACTTCCTGATAGGGCCCACAGCCTGCGGGCCGTACCGACAAGCCGTCGTGGGGAACAGGGCTCCGCCTGCCCAGAGTGATGTCAAGGGAAGGTGGCAACAGTGCCACGCCGTGCGGAGATCTCCGCTAGTACGGGACACTGTGGCCACGCTAAACCCAAGATTCGGGGGTGAGGGCTTCACTGTAGCCACGCCCCATCTCGTCCTCTTAACAGGGGCACAAACTCCAAGGGCGCGAGGTGGTCGCCTGCTCGATACCGTCCTCCCTAGAGGCTAGCTGGCTGGAGCGGGCCGCTCGTGGTGCCGTCTGCTGGTGGTTGGCCTCCTTCTGGTGGCCGGCTGTTGAGCTAGCCGGCCCCCGGAGGGCGGAGCTTCAGCTTGGGGCGCAGCAAAGCGAAGCTGGCCCAAAGTCTTGATAAATCCAGGGACCCGGGTGAGGCTACCCGTGGCCCATTACTCCGACAGTAGTCCCCGAAGCCAGTGAGGCGTTGTGGTCGAGGGGTCACGAAGTCTCAGCAGCTTCCTCCCTCACCGAGCTCCGGAGAACGTTCGATCCGCCTTGTGGCTGTCCGACTGCCGGAGTCGGCTTTGGCTAGGCGAGACTGTCGGTCGTTTTTGAGCTTCAAGGCGGGAAAACGGGTGGTGTGCATGCTAAGCTTCCCGGGGCCGCCGCCCACCACGGACATGCCATGCGGCGCACGCCAGCCCGGCCAGCCTGCCATCCCACGCTCCTGATGAGACGTGACAGCGGGCCAGGCCCGCCACTACCGCGCCTCGGCACCCGGGCGGATCTGTTGTGCCGAGGGGGGCGGTTGCGATTCCCATGACCAGTCGAGGCGTGGTGAATGCGCGCGGTAAATGGGGGTCGTGGGGTCATGGGCGTAGTTAATCCCACGACCCACGCCCCGCCCCCTCGGCTTCGTAGCCCGAGGGCTATAAGTAGGGGGAGGGAGGGGTGCGGCAAATCTCGCGTGCCCCCTCCCACTCTCTCTTCTTCCTCTGCTCTCTCCTCCACCGCTGCCTCTGCCGCTCCGTGCTGCCGAGGCGCTGCTGTCGTTCGCCGCCGACGCACCCCTCCTCCTCACGCGGCTCGCTCGAAGCCATGGCGCGCGAGAAGGGCGGCGATTGGGACGGGTCCACGGTGATTGAGTATCACATCTCCTTCCTCTGCGACATGCACCGGATGCCCAACGCGGCATTCGTCAAGGCGCGGGTGACGCCGGAGGAGGAATCTCGCCGGCACTGAGGGGGAATGAGCGGGTTGTCTTCCGCTCGCACTTCCTCTGTGGCTTCGGCCTTCCGGTTAGCGGCTTCCTCCGCTCATTCCTCGACTTCAACCACCTCCAACCTCATCACCTTACGCCCAACACCGTGACCTCCATCCCTCCCTCGTAAAGATGTGGCAGCAATCCTACTTCTACATCGAGAACATCGACCCAGCTGTCGACTTCATCAACTTGCCGGCGCATGAGGTCGGCCCTCCCACCGGGCTTCGGCCCAACTGGGGCTACAAGCCGAAGCCGGTGTCGCCGGATGCGGTGGCCGCCATCGGCCGACTCCGGGTGCTCCAGGAGTCGGAGGTCCTCGTGGCCTCTGACCTCCTCATCGCCTTTGTGGAGCGCCGGGTCCTCTCGCTCCAGGGCCGCCCTCATCCAATCTTCCGGATGAGCGGGCACCATGACCCCAGCCGGTTGTGCATGAAGGAGATGCCGACTGCCGAGGTGGTGCGGATGGTGAATGATCTCTGACCTCAAGGTGACGGAGGCAGAGTGGCGGTATGGAAAGCGGCCGTACTCGCGCGACGATCCGCTGCCTGCCGTAAGTTCCCTTATTTCTTCCTTCAGCACTATTTCTCAATCATGTTCTTGTCGTGATGCTACTCCCTTTTGGAGTGTAGATTTACATGTCCGAGACGACAGCCGGCATCATGGGGCCGGGTGGCGACTACCTGCCGGACAGGGCGGTGAGCTACGTGGACGACCCCGACTTGGGGGCGGCCGCCCTGGCGGACGACGCAACAGGCGGCGGCGGCGGAGCTGGCGGCTCCGAGGAGGGCGACGGTGTGGAGACTTGGCCCGACGACGACGATGAGGAAGACGAGCCACGCCTCACCCAGAGCACTGCCAACACCGGCGCAGGCCCCTCTACTGGGCCGCCCGCCCGTGGCAGCAAACGCAAGCGAAGGCAAGGCGCTACCCTGTTCGGCAGCGCCCCGAAGAAGCCCAAGAACCCAGCCGCGGCGACCAGGCGGAAAGAAGCCATGGCCAAGGTGGCCAAGTATCAGAGGCAACCAAAGGTGCCAGTCATGGTGTCGGCGTAAGTATTCTTTTCATGTTTTCCGTCTTTTCGTCAATCCGGCCTAAAAGGCTTTCCTGACTTGTCTTCTCATCCCAGGGCCCCGCTGACTTTCGAGAAGTCGGGTGCTGCCTCGGTCATTAGGTCGGCGGCGACCTCCTCCACCAGTCGGCGAATTGACCTGGCCGCCGACCTTCGGGAGGCGACGGGGTGGAACGTGCGGGAGTCGCGTGAGGAAGAAGCCGACCGTCTGGCGAAGGCGGAGGCAGACAAGGCCGCAGCATCCGCAACGAGGAAGTGGGCACAGGCGGAGGCCGAAGCCGCGGAGAGGGAGCGGCTCGCGGAGGCTGCACGCTGCCAGGAACCGCTGCTCGTGACGCCTTTGAACACCGCGCCACCTTCGCCGGAGTTTGAGGCGACGACCGGGGGAGCCGGCGACGAGTAGCCGATCCAGGAGTGGGAGGGCGGCGACGTGGCCATGTCGGACATCATTGTGCCGCCGCCGCCACCGACTAGCGGGACGCAGGAGGGGCAGCCGGCTGCACCGCCGGTGCCACCAGTCGGGGACGCGGTGGTGACGGACCTGATTCCCGAGGTCCGCACACTCGCGCGCCGCCGTTTTGCAAAGGCGGCCTTGGCGCCACGGCCGCTAGAAGCCGGTGCTGCGAGCTCGTCGATCCCACACACTGAAGCGACCAGCGCCACGCCGGCCGGCTGGGTACCTGGGGGAGGAACGGGCGCCCTGGCCTAGGCGTCCCTTGACGTTCAGGCCAAGCTCCGGGCTGAAGCCGAAGCCCTCAAGCGCTGCAACGAAGCCTTCCTGGAGTCCTGGGCAGCCATCCGTGTAAGTTTTCTTCACTTTTCTTGATCTTCTTGCTTTCTTCGTGGGGGCGCGCTAGCGCACCCACTGGGTGTAGTCCTCAAGTTTCGGGCCGGCTGCTGAGCAGGTGGTCCAGTACTTTAACTTGTATGTGTCAAATGTTGACTTTATCTGATATCCCCTCTGCCGGACTACCACAATCTTCACGCAGTCACCTTCAACTCCAGGGTCCGGGAGCTGGAGACGCAGACCGCCCATCCGTCCGAGAGCCGAAGTAAGTTCCGACTTCCTTTCTTCGCGGGGGCACGCCGGCGCACCCGCGGGCTGTAGTCCCCGAGCTTCGGGCCGACTGCTGAGCAGTCGGGCCGAATCTCCTCAGTGGCTCTACCTTTGTTAACTACTTCTTCTCTGCGGGGGCGCGATGGCGCACCCGCGGGCTGTAGTCCCCGAGATTCGGGCCGACTGCTGAGCAGTCGGGCCGGATCACCCCAGCAACTGCATCCCTCTTTGTCTTTTTTGACTGATGCTCTTTCTTCTTTTTTTCCTTTTACAAAAGCCAATGGCGCCTTGCAACAGCATCTGGGCGAAACCAACACCGCTCTACGCAGCAAGGAGGCGGAGTGCGGCAAGCTGACCGAGGAGCGAGACCGGCTGGTCGCTAAGCTCATCGAGCAAACGGAGGCCCTCAAGACGGCCCAGCAGGAGGCAAAGGCGAAGGAGACCGATCTCCTTACCGAGTTTGAAACCGAGCGCGCCGCCTGGGCCGACAAGGAGGCGCAGACGACGGCCTGCTTCAGCAGCATCGAGGACTTGGTCGATGGCGAGCTTTATTCTTCTTGTTCATTGTCTTGAGCTGCCGGCCTTTGTCTAAGCCGACTGCTTGTTTCTGACTTTGTTTTTTCTCACCTTCCGCCCGAACAGATTTCTTACCGGGTCACTCCGTCGCTGCGAACTAAATCATCATGGCCCAGCGCGACGAGCGGAGGGCGGAAGGTGTGCAGATTGCTGGTGACGCCACCTGGACCCTCAACGAGCAGATCCTCAGCATCCAGGCCCGTCTTCGGCCCGCCCAACTAGTGTTGCACCGTCTTCGGCGCATCGGGGCCCAGGCGATTTCCGCCCTCTGGCCAGGCTTGCCGGCTCCACGCACCCCAAGTTGGACTGCCGACTGACTGGAGGTGGCGGCCGGCCGCCTGGAGGCCTGGAAAGGCTCTGCAGCCCGGGCGGGAGCGCGCCGGGCCCTTGAGTTCGTCAAGCCGTGGTATCCTGGGCTAGATCTCGCCTAGTTGGCCACGTTCCGGCTGGAGGCACAGGAGGAGCTGGTGGCGGTGGAAGCCGAGCTTATCAACAGGGCGGCGGCGATTGCCGACTTCACCGACACCAGCATCTTCGTTCTGGAGGTGGTCGAAGAAGGCGCCGAAGCGCGGAAGGAGTGACTCGGGCTGAACCCGGAGGACAGTGAGGACTTGGCCGAAGTCATCGACTCCAGTGACGAAGGGGAGGAGGGGGAGGAGGAGGAGGAGGAGGATAGCAACGACGACATGCCGGAGGCTGGGGCGGATGGTCAGCCCCACCCCGACCAGGCCTCAAGCAACGACCCGCGCTCCAAAGCGCTGACTGCTGCTGGAGGCGGCCAGGTGATGACCGACCAGACGACCGTGCCTCCGACAGACGCCACCGACTCTGTCATCCAACCCTCCGTCGTCCTGACTGGCATCACCGACTCCAGCGCCCAGCCGGAGCCGCCTGCCACGCCAACCGGCGCAACTAACTCCGTCATCCAGCCGGAGCCGCCTGCTGCACCAACTGGCACCGTCGACCCCAGCGTCCAGCCAGAGCCGTCTGTCACACTAACCAGCGCCGTCGACCCCAACGTCCAGTCGGAGCCGTCTGCTACGCCAACCGGCACTGTCAACCCCAGCGCCCAGCCGGAGTCTTCTGCTGCTCCCTAGGGTCTTTATCTTTTCTTTTCCTACTTGCTGGTCTGGACATTTTTGTTAAATTTGCACAATTCCTCCCGCGGGGTGTATATCAAACTTTGCTGAAGGCCGGCCGATGGGCCTTTTTTTATGTATAAATATTTTGTCGCAACTTTATGCTTTGTTTTGCCGATTTCTAACTTTCCTTGACTATACTCCTTGTTTTTTTCCTTTGCCACCCTCCCTTGGCTATCCTCTTGCCAGCCAAGCAGCCGCTCTGCGGACTGCGGCTAGTTTGAGTACTTAGCTTTTTGCGGGAGGGCAAGTACTTAGCCATTTGGAGGTTTTGGCAAGGGAAGTAGAAGCCGGCCGGCCGGCTGCTCGGCAGCCGGCCGGGCAGGTACGGTGCCAGCCTCGACTATATGCGCTTTTTCCTTAGCCATTTTTCATGTGGGCACTATTTTGCCACCCCTGTCCGCCATTCAGTCGCTCTGCGAGCTGTGGCTTCTGACAGAAGAAGTTTTAGGTGCCAACACATTACTTGTCCGGCTGCAGGAGGCGACATATAGTAGAAGGCGGCAAACCTCTAGGCCAACTGGTCGACCTGGTGCCAGGCGGAAATAATAACAAGGTACACTTATGGGCATAACACTTATCATATAGATAAAAGGAGCGCAGTCCCCGAGTTCGTCTCTGGGGACCTGGAGTCTTTGTACATAATACAAAAGGTAGCGTGATACATACTGCTTTCAACTGTAAAATCTACAGAGGAGGTTTGCATTCCACGGCCTCTCCGTCTCCTTGCCTGAATCATCTCTTTTGCGTGCTCTAGGCTTCTGAGCGTCGATCAGATAGTAGGAGTCGTTGCCCAACACCTTGCTAATGATGAAGGGGCCTTCCCAAGGCACCGAGAGCTTCTGCTGGCCGGCTGTTCGCTGGATCAGCCGGAGTACAAGGTCTTCCTCTTGGAAGGATCTTGGCTTCACCTTGCGGTTGTATTATCGGTGCAGACTCTGCTGGTAGATGGCGGACCTGCTGAGTGCCAACATCCGACCCTCCTCCAGCAGGTCGACGACGTCTTCTCGCGCCTCCTTGGCATCCGCCTTGGTGTACATGGTGACTCGCGGGGAGTCGAACTCTATGTCCGTCGGGATGACGGCTTCAACACCGTATACGAGGAAGAAGAGCGTGAAGCCGGTCGACTTGTTCGGAGTTGTGCGCAGGCTCCAGAGGACAGCCGACAGCTCATCGAGCCAGCAGCCGTCCGAACGCTCAAGAGGCTCGACCAGTCGGGGCTTGATGCTGGACAAGATGAGGCCGTTCGCTCGCTCAACCTAGTAGTTTGACTGCGGGTGGGCAACGGAAGCTAAGTCCAGTCGGATGCCCTGTGTCGCGCAGAAACGAGCCAAGGCTCCTTTGGCAAAGTTTGTGCCATTGTCGATGATGATGCTATGTGGTATGCCGTACCGAGTGGTGATGTCGGTGATGAAAGTCACGGCAATCGGCCCATTCAGTTTCTTGATTGGCTTTGCCTCTATCCACTTGGTGAACTTGTCTACGGCGACAAGCAGATGAGTCATGCCGCCATGGGCCGTCTTGAATGGTCCCACCATATCCAATCCCCAAACAGCAAAGGGCCAAGCAATGGGAATATTCTTGAGTGCAGAAGCTGGCAAGTGTGGCTTGGAGCGGAATCTCTGGCACCCTTGGCACTTCTGGACCAATTCTTTGGCCTCTTCTAGAGCAGTCGGCCAGAAGAAACCGTGGCGAAAAGTTTTGGCAATAAGTGCTCTTGAGGCCGCGTGGTGACCGCATTCACCCTGGTGAATGTCTCTGAGGATTGCTTGACCCTGATCCGGCTCCACGCAGCGTTGGTACACACCAGTGACACTGCGCCGAACCAGTTCTTTGTTGACTATGGTGTATGCTGTTCTGTTGCACTTGTCGGGCCAGGGTCTCGTCGGCTGGAAGCTCTTTGTTTACCAGGAAGTTGAGGATGGGTTGAGCCCATGATGGTGCTGCTATCTCTCCGACTGCTACGACAGCAACTTGTACGAGGGCGGTTGGGCCGGGAGGCGGCGGGTTGGCGTTGGCTGCCGCCTGCTGTCTTGAAGAAGTCCCCGGGCCGACTGCTGCAGTCCCCGGGCCGGGCTCTGGAATTCCCGGACCGGGTGCGACGACTGCAATCCCCGGGCCGCCTGTCGAAGTCCCCGTGCCGGCCTCTGGTGTCCTCAAGTCGGATCCGACTGCTTCGTGAGGCGCCGGCACGAAGATGGAGTCAGACTCTGGTGACGGTTTGACAGACGGCTTGAGGAGGCGCTGCAAGGCGACGCCGGCTGGTATCGCCTGTCAGGTGGAGCCAATCTGTGCCAAGGCATCCGCTTGCTCATTATCATTTCTTGGCACATGGAGGAACTCGCACCCGTCGAAGTATCCACTGAGCTTGTCGCTTTGGGGAGAGGTGAGGACGATGCCGGCTCCCAGGCTGGTGCACATTTTGGAACCATTGAAATGCATCCGCCAATGGGTGGAGTCTGGTGCTGGCGGTAGGTATTGGGTCTCGACCCAGTCGACGAGGAAGTCGACCAACACTTGTGACTTGATGGCGGTGCGGGGCTGATAGTAGATGGTGTAAGGGGCTAGATCAATAGCCCACTTGGCCACTCGGCCAGAAGCATCTCGGCTTCCAATGATCTTAGCAAGCGGACCCGTGCAGACGATGGTTATTGGGTGCTCTTGAAAGTAAGGCTTCAGCTTCTTGGCGGCAAAGTGCACACCATAGCACATCTTCTGATAATGTGGGTAGTTTTGCTTGGAGGCGGACAATACTTCACTCAAGTAATATACCGGTCTCTGGACCGGCAATGCTCTGCCCTCCTCCTTGCGCTCTACCACAATAACTGTGCTGACAACCCGACTGGTAGCGGCGATGTAGAGGAGCATGGGTTCTTTCTCAGTCGAAGCCGCCAAGATAGGCGGGGCCTTCAACATCTTCTTGAGTTGGAGAAAGCTTCGTCCGCCTTGTCATTCCACTCGAAAAAAGTGGTCTTCTTCATAAGCTGGTACAGGGGAAGAGCCTTCTCGCCCAGCCGATGAAACGGCTAATTGATGCCAGCCAGCCGGTGAATTTCTGCGTGTCCAACAGTCGGGTGGGCACTTCCATCTTCTCAATGACCTTGATTTTCACAGGGTTGCACTCTATGCCGCGCTCTGAGACCAGGAAGCCGAGAAGCTGGCCGGCTAGTACTCCAAAGACGCATTTCTCCGGGTTGAGCTTGATCTGGAATCGATGCAAGTTCTCAAAGGTTTCCTTGAGGTCTTCTAGCAGCATGCCACGCTTCTCCGTCTTCACCACCACATCATCCACATAGACATGGGCATTTCTGCCGAGTTGCTTGAGGATACACTTCTGCATGCAACGCTGAAACGTGGCGCCGGCATTTCTCAAGCCGAACGTCATGGTCAAGTAGCAGAAGGCTCCAAATGGTGTGATGAAGGTGGTCTTCAGCCTGTCGGCCGGGTTCAGTTTTATCTGATGGTACCCTGAGTATGCATCCAAGAAACTCAACAGCTCGCATCCTGCTGTGGAGTCTATCACTTGGTCAATTCTTGGTAGAGCAAAGGGATCTTTGGGGCAAGCTTTGTTGAGGCTAGTATAGTCAATACACATGCTCCACTGCCTATTCTTCTTCAATACCAGGACTGGGTTGGCCAGCCACTCTGGAAAGAACACTTCCATGATGAATCCGGCTTCTAGAAGCCGGGCTATCTCTTCTCCGACAACTCTTCTCTTCTCTTCTGACAAGCAGCGCAAGGGCTGCCTGACTGGCTTGGCGTTAGGTCAGACATGTAACTTGTGCTCGGCGAAATCCGTCGGAACACCCGGCATGTCTTTGGGGGACCATGCGAAGATGTCCCGATTCTCACAGAGGAAATCGACGAGCTCGCTTTCCTATTTGCTGTCAAGGTTTGCACCTATGACGGCGTGCCTCTCTGGGTGCTCCGGGTCCAAGGGTATCTTCTTTGTTTCCTTGGCCGGCTTGAACAAGCCATCAACCTCCGACTCCTTGGGGATGGGTGAAATTCCCGGCTTCTTGCCTGCCAGTGCCACCACCCGGTCAAGGAGTCGCTTCTCAGCTGAAATCACGAGGGACTCGGCCAGCCGGCTACTATCTGTCGTGCAAGCGACCGACTTCTTGTAGTCTCCGACTATGGTCAGGATCCCCTTGGTACTCGGCATCTTCATCTTGAGGTAAGCATAGTGGGGGACTGCCATGAACTTGGCCAGAGCTGGTCGGCCAAGTAGTGCATGGTAGGGGCTTTCGAGGTCCACCACTTCAAACCAAACTGGCTCACGGCGGAAATGATTCTTGTCTCCGAAGAGAACATCAATTTGGGTCTTGCCGATTGGTGAGCAGGAAAGGCCAGGTACTATGCCATGGAATAAAGTCTGACTGGGGATGAGCTGCTTCTGCTTGATTCCCAACTTCTCCATTGTGTCACGGTACAGGATATTGATGTTGCTGCCACCATCTATCAAGACTCTGGAGAAACGCGCTGCCCGCCTCTCCGTTGCAAAGGTAGCATCTAGGACCAGGGCGTATGAACCTGGGGAAGGCATCACTTCCGGGTGGTCGGCCCTGCTCCAACTGATAGGCTTCTCAGACCAATGCATGAATTCTGGAGTACTTGAGGCCACCGCTTGCACTTCTTGTTGTTGCTGGCGTCTGTTGTGTCTGTCATCGGCCATGCTGGTGAACACAACATAAGCTCCGTGTTCCTCTGGGTACTCGTCTTGTATGGCGCCGACTGGCCGGGCCGCCGGCTGCTGGGGCTGAGGAGGCGGCGGTCCGACAGGCGAAGGAGGCAGGAGTCCATCTCCCTTGGCGATTCTGGCGAGCCAATGACACTTCTGAGTGGTGTGATTGGACGGCTTTGCGCCGCTATGGAACTTGCAAGGTGCATCTAAGGTCTGCTCATAAGAGAAAGTGGGCAACCAATTGGACTTGCCGCCCTTCTGACGCTTGGGTGCCGGCTGCCCCTCCGGCTGCTGATCCTCGATTATCGCCACTTGCCGGCTGGTGGAAGCCGGCTGAGTTCCCTTCCGCTTGTTGTCACTTGGATGCTGTCGCCGACTCGTCTCACCAGCCGGAGTCCGAGGGGCCTGAGGTGCCACCTGTTGGGGAACGTTGCAGAAAATTAAAAATTTTCCTGCGGTTTCACCAAGATCCATCTATGAGTTCATCTAAGCAACGAGTCAAGGGAGTGAGTTTGCATCTACATACCACTTGTAGATCGCGTGCGGAAGCCTTCAAGGGAAGGGTGATGATGGAGTCGTACTCGACGTGATTCAGATCACCGATGACCAAGTGCCGAATGGACAGCACCTCCGCATTCAACACACGTACGGTACGGACGACGTCTCCTCCGTCTTGATCCAGCAAGGAGGAAGGAGAGGTTGAGGAAGACAGCTCCAACGGCAGCACGACGGCGTGGTGTTGGTGGAGAAGCAGTACTCCGACAGGGCTTCGCCAAGCTCGTGACGGAGGAGGAGAGGTGTTGGGGAGGGGAGGGGCTGCGCCTTGGTTGTGTGTTGCAGCCCTCCCCTCACCCCTCTATTTATAGGGGAAGGGGCAAGGGGGGCGGCCCCTCTAGATGAGATCTAGAGGGGGGGCGGCGGCCAGGGAGGGGGGACTTGCCCCCCAAGCAAAGGGGGGCGCCCCCTCTAGGGTCCCCCCCCCAAACCCTAGGCTCATGGGCCTAAGGGGGGGTGCCCAGCCCTCCAGGGGCTGGTTCCCTGCCCCCACGCGGCCCATGTGGCCCACCAAGAGGGGTGGCCCCTCCCGGTGGACCCCCGGAACCCTTTCGGTGGCCCCGGTACAATACCGATATGCCCCCGAAACTTTCCGGTGTCCGCATGACAACTTCCCATATATAAATCTTTACCTCCGGACCCTTCCGAACTCCACGTGACGTCCAGGATCTCATCCGCGACTCCGAACAACATTCGGTAATCACATACAAGTCTTCCTAATAACCCTAGCGTCACCGAACCTTAAGTGTGTAGACCCTACGGGTTCGGGAGACACACAGACATGACCAAGACGGCTCTCCGGTCAATAACCAACAGCGGGATCTGGATACCCATGTTGGCTCCCACATGCTCCTCGATGATGTCATCGGATGAACCACGATGTCGAGGATTCAAGCAACCCCGTATACTATTCCCTTTGTCAATCGGTACGTTACAAGCCCGAGACTCGATCGTCGGTATCCCAATACCTCGTTCAGTCTCGTTACCGGCAAGTCACTTTACTCGTACCGTAATGCATGATCCTGTGACCAAACACTTGGTCACTTTGAGCTCATTATGATGATGCATTACCGAGTGGGCCCAAAGATACCTCTCCATCATACGGAGTGACAAATCCCAGTCTCGATCCGTGTCAACCCAACAGACACTTTCGGAGATACCTGTAGTGCACCTTTATAGTCACCCAGTTACGTTGTGACGTTTGGTTACACCCAAAGCACTCCTACGGTATCCAGGAGTTACACGATCTCATGGTCTAAGGAAGAGATACTTGACATTGGAAAAGCTCTAGCAAAACGAACTATACGATCTTGTGCTATGCTTAGGATTGGGTCTTGTCCATCACATCATTCTCCTAATGATTTGATCCCGTTGTCAACGACATCTAATGTCCATAGTCAGGAAACCATGACTATCTGTTGACCAACGAGCTAGTCAACTAGAGGCTTACTAGGGACGTATTGTGGTCTATGTATTCACACGTGTATTACGATTTCCGGATAATACAATTATAGCATGAATAAAAGACAATTATCATGAACAAGGAAATATAATAATAATCCTTTTATTATTGCCTCTAGGGCATATTTCCAACAGTCTCCCACTTGCACTAGAGTCAATAATCTAGTTACATTGTGATGAATCGAACACCCATAGAGTTCTGGTGTTGATCATGTTTTGCTCGCAAGAGAGGTTTAGTCAACGGATCTGCGACATTCAGATCCGTATGTACTTTGCAAATATCTATGTCTCCATCTTGAACATTTTCACGGATGGAGTTGAAACGATGCTTGATGTGCCTGGTCTTCTTGTGAAACCTGGGCTCCTTGGCAAGGGCAATAGCTCCAGTGTTGTCACAGAAGAGTTTGATTGGCCCCGACGCATTGGGTATGACTCCTAGGTCGGTGATGAATTCCTTCACCCAAATTGCTTCATGCGCTGCCTCCGAGGCTGCCATGTACTCCGCTTCACATGTAGATTCCGCCACGACGCTCTGCTTGTAGCTGCACCAGCTTACTGCTCCACCATTCAACATATACATGTATCCGGTTTGTGACTTAGAGTCATCCAGACCTGTGTCGAAGCTAGCGTCGACGTAACCCTTTACGACGAGCTCTTCGTCACCTCCATAAATGAGAAACATGTCCTTCGTCCTTTTCAGGTACTTTAGGATATTCTTGACAGTTGTCCAGTGTTCCTTGCCGGGATTACTTTGGTACCTTCCTACCAAACTTACGGCAAGGTTTACATCGGGTCTGGTACACAGCATGGCATACATAATAGATCCTATGGCTGAAGCATAGGGGATGACACTCATCTCTTCTTTATCTTTTGTCGTGGTCGGGCATTGAGCTGAGCTCAATCTCACACCTTGCAATACAGGCAAGAACCCCTTCTTGGACTGATCCATTTTGAACTTCTTTAAAATCTTATCAAGGTATGTGCTTTGTGAAAGACCTATGAGGCATCTTGATCTATCTCTATAGATCTTGATGCCTAATATATAAGCAGCTTCTCCAAGGTCCTTCATTGAAAAACACTTATTCAAGTAGGCCTTAATGCTGTCCAAAAGTTCTATATCATTTCCCATCAAAAGTATGTCATCTACATATAATATGAGAAATGCTACAGAGCTCCCACTCACTTTCTTGTAAACGCAGGCTTCTCCATAAGTCTGCATAAACCCAAACGCTTTGATCATCTCATCAAAGCGAATGTTCCAACTCCGAGATGCTTGCACCAGCCCATAAATGGATCGTTGGAGCTTGCATACTGTGTTAGCATTCTTAGGATCGACAAAACCCTCCGGCTGCATCATATACAGTTCTTCCTTAAGATGCCCGTTAAGGAATGTCGTTTTGACGTCCATCTGCCATATCTCATAATCATAGTATGCGGAAGTTGCTTACATGACTCGGACGGACTTAAGCTTCGCTACGGGAGAGAAAGTCTCATCGTAGTCAATCCCTTGAACTTGCCGATAACCCTTAGCGACAAGTCGAGCTTTATAGATGGTGACATTTCCATCCGCGTCCGTCTTCTTCTTAAAGATCCATTTGTTTTCTATCTCTCGCCGATCATCGGGCAAGTCAGTCAAAGTCCATACTTTGTTTTCATACATGGATTCTATCTCGGATTTCATGGCTTCTAGCCATTTGTTGGAATCTGGGCCCGCCATTGCTTCTTCATAGTTCGAAGGTTCACCGTTGTCCAACAACATGATTTCCAGGACAGGGTTGCCGTACCACTCTGGTGCGGAACGTGTCCTTGTGGACCTACGAAGTTCAGTAGCAACTTGATCCGAAGTACCTTGATCATCATCATTATTTTCCTCTTCAGTTGGTGTAGGCATCACAGGAACATTTTCCTGAGCTGCACTACTATCCTGTTCAAGAGGCAGTACTTCATCGAGTTCTACTTTCCTCCCACTTACTTCTTTCGAGAGAAACTCTTTTTCCAGAAAGGATCCGTTCTTGGCAACAAAGATCTTGCCCTTGGATCTTAAGTAGAAGGTATACCCAATGGTTTCTTTAGGATATCCTATGAAGACGCATTTTTTCCGACTTGGGTTCGAGCTTTTCAGGTTGAAGTTTCTTGACATAAGCATCGCATCCCCAAACTTTTAGAAACGATAGCTTAGGTTTCTTCCCAAACCATAATTCATGCGGTGTCGTCTCAACGGATTTAGATGGTGCCCTATTTAAAGTGAATGTAGCTGTCTCTAGAGCGTATCCCCAAAATGATAGCGGTAAATCGGTAAGAGACATCATAGACCGCACCATATCCAATAGAGTGTGATTACGATGTTCGGACACACCGTTACGCTGAGGTGTTCCAGGCGGCGTGAGTTGTGAAACGATTCCACATTTCCTTAAGTGTGTACCAAATTCGTGACTTAAGTATTCTCCTCCACGATCTGATCGTAGGAATTTTATCTTTCGGTCACGTTGATTCTCTACCTCATTCTGAAATTCCTTGAACTTTTCAAAGGTCTCAGACTTGTGTTTCATTAAGTAGACATACCCATATCTACTCAGGTCATCAGTGAGAGTGAGAACATAACGATATCCTCCGCGAGCCTCAACGCTCATTGGACCGCACACATCGGTATGTATGATTTCCAACAAGTTGGTTGCTCGCTCCATTGTTCCGGAGAACGGAGTCTTGGTCATCTTGCCCATGAGGCATGGTTCGCATGTGTCAAATGATTCATAATCGAGAGACTCCAAAAGTCCATCAGCATGGAGCTTCTTCATGCGCTTGACACCAATGTGACCAAGGCGGCAGTGCCACAAGTATGTGGGACTATCGTTATCAACTTTACATCTTTTGGTATTCACGCTATGAATATGTGTAACATTAAGCTCGAGATTCATTAAGAATAAACCATTGACCATAGGGGCATGACCATAAAACATATCTCTCATATAAATAGAACAACCATTATTCTCGGATTTAAATGAGTAGCCATCTCGTATCAAACGAGATCCAGATACAATGTTCATGCTCAAACTTGGCACCAAATAACAATTATTAAGGTTTATAACTAATCCCGTAGGTAAATGTAGAGGTAGCGTGCCGACGGCGATCACATCGACCTTGGAACCATTCCCGACGCGCATCGTCACCTCGTCCTTCGCCAGTCTCCGCTTATTCCGCAGCTCCTGCTGTGAGTTACAAATATGTGCAACGGCACCGGTATCAAATACCCAAGAGTTACTACGAGTACTGGTAAGGTACACATCAATTACATGTATATCAAATATACCTTTAGTGTTGCCGGCCTTCTTATCCGCTAAGTATTTGGGGCAGTTCCGCTTCCAGTGACCCTTCCCCTTGCAATAAAAGCACTCAGTCTCAGGCTTGGGTCCATTCCTTGACTTCTTCCCGGTAACTGGCTTACCGGGCGCGGCAACCTCCTTGCCGTCCTTCTTGAAGTTCTTCTTGCCCTTGCCCTTCTTGAACTTAGTGGTCTTATTTACCATCAACACTTGATGTTCTTTCTTGATCTCAACCTCTGCTGACTTCAGCATTGAAAATACTTTAGGAATGGTCTTCACCATCCCCTGCATATTGTAGTTCATCACAAAGCTCTTGTAGCTGGGTGGGAGTGACTGAAGGATTCTGTCAATGACCGCCTCATCCGGGAGGTTAATGTCCAGCTGGGACAGGCGGTTGTGCAACCCAGACATTTTGAGTATATGCTCACTGACAGAACTATTTTCCTCCATCTTACACCTATAGAACTTGTCGGAGACTTCATATCTCTCGACCCGGGCATGAGCTTGGAAAACTAGTTTCAGCTCCTCGAACATCTCATATGCTCCGTGTTGCTCAAAACACTTTTGGAGCCCGGCTCTAAGCTGTAAAGCATGCCGCACTGAACAAGGGAGTAATCATCAGCGCGAGACTGCCAAGCATTCATAATGTCTTGGTTCTCTGGGACGGGAGTGTCACCTAGCGGTCCTTCTAGGACATATTGTTTCCTGGCAGCTATGAGGATGATCCTCAGGTTCCGGACCCAGTCCGTATAGTTGCTGCCATCATCTTTCAGCTTGGTTTTCTCTAGGAACGCGTTGAAGTTCATGTTGACATGAGCGTTAGCCATTTGATCTACAAGACATATTTGCAAAGGTTTTAGACTAAGTTCATGATAATTAAGTTCATCTTAATCAAATTATTGTAATGAACTCCCACTCAGATTAGACATCCCTCTAGTCATCTAAGTGTTAAACGATCCGAGTCGACTAGGCCGTGTCCGATCATCACGTGAGACGGACTAGTCATCGTCGGTGAACATCTTCATGTTGATCGTATCTTCCATACGACTCGTGTTCGACCTTTCGGTCTACGTGTTCCGAGGCCATGTATGTACATGCTAGGCTCGTCAAGTTAACCCTAAGTGTTTTGCATGTGTAAAACCGTCTTACACCCGTTGTATGTGAACGTAAGGATCTATCACACCCGATCATCACGTGGTGCTTCGAAACGACGAACTTTAGCAACGGTGCACAGTTAGGGGAGAACACTTCTTGAAATTGTTATAAGGGATCATCTTATTTACTACCGTCGTTCTAACTAAACAAGATGCATAAACATAATAAACATCACATGCAATTATATAGTAGTGACATGATATGGCCAATATCATATAGCTCCATTGATCTCCATCTTCGGGGCTCCATGATCATCTTGTCACGGGCATGACACCATGATCTCCATCATCATGATCTCCATCATCATGTCTTCATGAAGTTGTCACGCCAACGACTACTTCTACTTCTATGGCTAACGCGTTTAGCAATAAAGTAAAGTAATTTACATGGCGTTCTTCAATGACACACAGGTCATACAAAAATAAAAACAACCCCTATGGCTCCTGCCGGTTGTCATACTCATCGACATGCAAGTCGTGATTCCTATTACAAGAACATGATCTCATACATCACAATATATCATTCATCATTCATCACAACTTCTGGCCATATCACATCACATGACAATTGCTGCAAAAACAAGTTAGACGTCCTCTAATTGTTGTTGCATCTTTTACGTGGCTGCAATTGGGTTCTAGCAAGAACGTTTTCTTACCTACGAATAACCACAACGTGATTTTGTCAACTTCTATTTACCCTTCATAAGGACCCTTTTCATCGAATCTGCTCCAACTAAAGTGGGAGAGACAGACACCCGCCAGCCACCTTATGCAACTAGTGCATGTCAGTCGGTGGAACCGGTCTCACGTAAGCGTACGTGTAAGGTTGGTCCGGGCCGCTTCATCCCACAATACCGCTGAAGCAAGATAAGACTAGTAGCGGCAAGCAAGTTGACAAGATCTATGCCCACAACAAAATTGTGTTCTACTCGTGCAATAGAGAACTACGCATAAACCTGGCTCATGATGCCACTGTTGGGGAACGTTGCAGAAAATTAAACTTTTTCCTACGGTTTCACCAAGATCCATCTATGAGTTCATCTAAGCAACGAGTCAAGGGAGTGAGTTTGCATCTACATACCACTTGTAGATCGCGTGCGGAAGCATTCAAGGGAAGGGTGATGATGGAGTCGTACTCGACGTGATTCAGATCACCGATGACCAAGTGCCGAACGGACAGCACCTCCGCGTTCAACACACGTACGGTACGGACGACGTCTCCTCCGTCTTGATCCAGCAAAGAGGAAGGAGAGGTTGAGGAAGACAGCTCCAACGGCAGCACGACGGTGTGGTGTTGGTGGAGAAGCAGTACTTCGGCAGGGCTTCGCCAAGCTCGTGACGGAGGAGGAGAGGTGTTGGGGAGGGGAGGGGCTGCGCCTTGGTTGTGTGTTGCAGCCCTCCCCTCACCCCTCTATTTATAGGGGAAGGGGCAAGGGGAGCCGGCCCCTCTAGATGGGATCTAGAGGGGGCGGCCAGGGAGGGGGGACTTGCCCCCAAGCAAAGGGGGCGCCCCCTCTAGGGTTCCCCCCTCCCAACCCTAGGCGCATGGGCCCAAGGGGGGGCGCCCAGCCCTCCAGGGGCTGGTTCCCTGCCCCCACGCGGCCCATGTGGCCCACCAAGAGGGGTGGGCCCTCCCGGTGGACCCCCGGAACCCTTCCGGTGGCCCCGGTATAATACCGATATGCCCCCGAAACTTTCCGGTGTCCGCATGACAACTTCCCATATATAAATCTTTACCTCCGGACCCTTCTGGAACTCCTCGTGACGTCCGGGATCTTATCCGAGACTCCGAACAACATTCGGTAATCACATACAAGTCTTCCTAATAACCCTAGCATCACCGAACCTTAAGTGTGTAGACCCTACGGGTTTGGGAGACATGCAGACATGACCAAGACGGCTCCCCGGTCAATAACCAACAGCGGGATCTGGATACCCATGTTGGCTCCCACATGCTCCTCGATGATGTCATCGAATGAACCACGATGTCGAGGATTCAAGCAACCCCGTGTACTATTCCCTTTGTCAATCGGTACGTTACAAGCCCGAGACTCGATCGTCGGTATCCCAATACCTCGTTCAGTCTCGTTACCGGCAAGTCACTTTACTCGTACCATAATGCATGATCCCATGACCAAACACTTGGTCACTTTGAGCTCATTACGATGATGCATTACCGAGTGGGCCCAGAGATACCTCTCCGTCATACGGAGTGACAAATCCCAGTCTCGATCCGTGTCAACCCAACAGACACTTTCGGAGATACCTGTAGTGCACCTTTATAGTCACCCAGTTACGTTGTGACGTTTGGTTACACCCAAAGCACTCCTACGGTATCCGGGAGTTACACGATCTCATGGTCTAAGGAAGAGATACTTGACATTGGAAAAGCTCTAGCAAAACGAACTATACGATCTTGTGCTATGCTTAGGATTGGGTCTTGTCCATCACATCATTCTCCTAATGATGTGATCCCGTTGTCAACGACATCTAATGTCCATAGTCAGGAAACCATGACTATCTGTTGACCAACGAGCTAGTCAACTAGAGGCTTACTAGGGACGTATTGTGGTCTATGTATTCACATGTGTATTACGATTTCCGGATAATACAATTATAGCATGAATAAAAGACAATTATCATGAACAAGGAAATATAATAATAATCCTTTTATTATTGCCTCTAGGGCATATTTCCAACACCACCTTGCCGGATGCATCCACTAGGATTTCCGCCTTCATGGAGGAGTCGGCCGTGGCGTGTTTGTCGGTGATGATCAGCAGCTCGTCGAGCGTCGCAGGCTCGTCGCAGAGGAGTCGAGGCTTGAGGAGGGTGCCCTCTCGGCACCCGACAGTGAAATACTCGATTGCCTGCACCTCATGCATGCCTTTGCAGGAGTTGTGTAGCTCGGCCCAGCGCGTGAGATAGTCACGAGTCGATTCGCTAGGCCCTTGGACGCACAAGGAGAGCTGCGGGGCTTGGGAGGCCGCTTGTAGGTGCTGGTGAAGTTGCGGATGAAGGCCTCGGTGAAATCAACCCAGCTGTTGATGCTGCCGGGCTTCAGGCTGTTGAGCCATGTTCGGGCTGTGCCCTGAAGCATGAGTGGGACGTACTTCACGGCAACACGCTTGTTGCCGTTTGCTATGCTGACGGTTGTTGAGTAGTGGACCAGCCAATCCTCCGGCTTCACGGAGCCAGTGTATTTGGGCGTATCTCATGGAAGGGTGAACCCTTTGGGAAAGGGCTCATCTCGGATTCGTGGGCCGAAACAGGGCGGGCCTAGTGCATCTTCTTCTTCTAGCGCCAAGGATCGGTTGAGGTGGTCAATCCGATGGCGGGCGTCATTTTCTCCGACTCCCTCTCGGCGGCCAAGGCGGTCGTCGAGTGTCGGGTGCGTGACAGGAGGCGGAGTGGGATTTCTTGCTCCGTGAGGCAGAGGAGGCGGAGGATCACCTCGGCGCTCCACCGCTCGAGGGCGGCCGTCTTCGTCACGCTTGATGGAAAGGCGTGTCCGGCTTCGGCTAGCTGCCGGCTCATTGCCTCGTCTTCCGTGGGCGCCGCCAGTCAGCGTCCGGGATGTCGCGTAGTGGTCTTGGCGAAGGGGCGGCTCTTCGTTCCGTGGGGCGGGCACTTCAATGCGGCAGCCGGCTTCGTGCAACATGGCGGCCGCGTCTAGGAGCTGCTGGACTCGCTCCGTCATGTGACGACGCTCGTCGCCCTTGTACTTGTCCAGTTCATCCATCACCGCCTGGGCGGCCCGGATGTTCTCTGCAGGCGTGGCGTAGACGGGGCGATCTGCCCCGAACATGCTGGCGATGGTCGCGCCATGCTGCCGGATAGGGCCAATGCGGCTAGGCCCCTCAGGAGTCAGCGTGCCGCCAATGGCCCGGTCCATCTCGCGCCGATAGGCGTCCGAGAGGCGCCGCATGCTGGCCAATCGGCCAGCGCTCTCGAGGAGCTGGACGCGGCGTGCCTCCAGTGTATCAGCGTCCGCGTCTTCTGGGATGGGCGCCGTCAGGTCTTGTAGCACCGCATCGAGTGGGTCTCGAGCATCTCCAGCCGATCGCTCACCACTGTTGATGAAGAGCACCTCCGTGACGGTGCTCCCGCCGCTGTGCTCGCGAGGAGGCGGCTCGTCATAGATCACCACGTTGGTGGGGAACGCGTCAAGCGACGCCGTGTCGGAGTCGACGATCATCGGGTCGATGGAGCCAACAGACTCCAGGTCCACAGCTGGCTCGCTAGTGACGTGAAGCTGGTCGAGGAGGCTGACGAGGCGGCTCTCGGGGCAGCCGGTGCCTGCGTCGGAGGCCGGCTCGTCGGAGAGGTGAACCTCGCCAACAAGGTCGGCGAGGCAGCTCACCGCGCAGGCGATCTCCGCGCCATGCAGGGCGTCAAGGCTGACGCTGTCGGGCGTGCTGGGCTGGCTTCGCTCGCCAGGAAGGAACAGGGTTCCCGTCCAAAGCAGATCTCCGGGAGATGGTGCACCTCTCCCCACAGCGGGCGCCAAATGTCGGGGGTTGGGTGCGACATATGCCAAAGGACGGCTTATCATGGTGGGAGCGAGTAGAACGTCCCCGATGCCCGGAAGGGGAATGAGGCGTAGATACACACGCCGGCGTACTTTACCCATGTTCGGGGCTCTCCTAGGAGATAACACCCCTAGTCCTGCTCTACAGGGTCTCCGCATGATCACTAAAGGCACAAGTGATACAAAGTTGCTCCTTGAGCTGTATGCTAGAGGTAGGAGAAGGCAAGGCTAGCTCTCTCCTACTGTAGGAATGTGGCTAGGTCTAATGGGGGTGGGAACCCTTTGCATGGGTGCCTTGGGGGGTTTATATAGGCCTACCCCCCATGGGTACAATGGTAATCTGGCCGGCTGCTGGGCCCGGCTATCAGCGTCTCCGGCCTCCGGCTTCTCCGTCGACTACTGGGGCCCGCCGCCTGGTGGGCCCTGCCAACTGGTCTGGTACGGAGCCGATAGGCCGCTCCCGCCGCTGGCGGGTCTGGTTGGTGGCTGCTCACTGTAGTCGTGCTGCCAATGACGCTGGCTTGGTCAGCTCAGTGTGGCTACAGTCCTGCCGCCTGGTGGGAGATCATTGTAGCCACACCTGGTCTCATGCGGTTAATGGTGCATGGGCTTCGAGGGAGGGGACGGTCGCCTGCTGGAGGCCGGCCCTCCCCTGGTCCGATTGGTTCGGCGTGCGCCGTCTTCTGGGGTGTCACTGCCCGATAGGGCCCGCAGCCTGCGGGCCGTACCGACAGGCCGTCGTGGGGAACAGGGCTCTGCCTGCCTAGAGTGACGTCAAGGGAAGGTGGCAACAGTGCCACGCCGTGCGAAGATCTCCGCCAGTACGGGACACTGTGGCCATGCTAAACCCAAGATTCGAGGGTGAGGGCTTCACTGTAGCCACGCCCCATCTCGTCCTCTTGACGGGGGCACAAACTCTGAGGGCGCGAGGTGGCCGCCTGCTCGATGTCGTTCTCCCTAGAGGCCAGCTGGCTGGAGCCGGCCGCTTGTGGTGCCGTCTGCTGGTTGTTGGCCGCCCTCTGGTGGCTGGCCGTTGAGCTAGCTGGCCCCCGGAGGGCGGAGCTTCAGCTTGGGGCGCACCAAAGCGAACCTGGCCCAAAGTCTTGATAAATCCAGGGACCCGGGTGAGGCTACCCGTGGCCCATTACTCCGACAGCCGCCGCCCCGCGGGAGCCGACGACCGCCGCCGCCCGTTGACCCGCCGGAGGTAGTCGCCACCGCCGTCGCGGTTTTCGAGAGAAAACCATAGGGTTTTTTTAGGAACCCGGTTTATTTTTTATATAGATCGGTTTTATTTTTTTTCTCGGTTTAGTTATTTAGCGGACGTTCGTCCATATGTTCGTTTTAATGAACGGTTTTTGCAGTTTAGCCGCAGACAGCAAACGTTCGTTCATTAGCCTGTTCGTTCATTTTTCTTTTTCTTGGATTTTCCGCGATTATTTTCGATCGTGATTTCTGATCCGATTTTGTTCTAGTATAACTTTTCGCTCGTTTATCGGAATCAGGCGATTCAAGCGCCTAGAGTCTCGTCTCGAAACCCTCTTTCCGTTTAACCAACTCAAACAAGTTTTTGCTACTCTAAAATTTGACTTAGGTCCATATTAGTAAACGAATGTTGTTTCTTTCGCCGTTTGACTTTCGTTGCTTCGTTTGATTTGATTCTTTTTGCAAACCGGAGTTCTTAAGTTGAACTTTATGGTTAGATCTCTTATTTGAGTTTTACCTGTGCATTAGATGAGTGCTTATTGTATGCTTGTTTGTTTGCGATAGAGTACCCGGATTGCGCCGCTTGCTACTACAAGTCTCTAGGTTTCACGGATCATCAGCAAGGCAAGTAACACTTTGATCATATCTCTTTACTACCCAGTTTTATTGCATTAGATCAATCCTCAGACAATTGCATGGTTAGGATATGATTAATATGTGGGTTTTGGGAAGTAGATGAGGTAGAACCTATTACCTGTTTTATTATCAAACCTTTGGGAGTTACTTCTACGTTTGCTTATATTGCTATGCTATGCTAGTAGATGTGGATTGGGTGAGTGTATCCATGACAGATGTGAGATTCTTATTTAATGGTTTACTTAAGGTGGCAACTTTAATTCACATCTGGGTGGATTGAGGCACCTGGGGAACCCAGTGTTGCCTATATTTTTGGAAATCCCGAGGTACCGTGTGATTCTCGTATGGACCGCCACCCAGGCTCAAAGGGGTCATGAGATTATTCATGCTAGAAGCTTCCATGTGCAGCCGCAAGCTAATATGGGCTCTAGCATAGTTGAGTATGTTGTGTGACCTCTTTTAGTGGTAGACTAGCAGATGTAGGGGATGTAGGTTGGTACTGTCTACCCAGAGTAAAGAGTTAATGCTTCTGAAAGACTATGTCTCGGTCATCCGTTTCTCAAACACCATGTAGTGCGAGAAATCAAGCGAAGGAGATCGAGTCTTGCGGGGAAAAGTGCGCAAACCTCTGTAGAGTGTACAAACTAATCATGGTTAGTCGTGTCCCCGGTTATGGACGTTTTGAATATCTAGTACCTGGATTATCATGTGAATCTTATCATGTTACTTAATTTAATTTGTTGGCTTTAATGATGATGTTTAATTGGGATTGAGTTGGAGGAACCTTCTCAATGTTTAACAACCACCACGATAGTTAAATAAAGGGCAAATTGAATTTATACCCTTAGTTGGGTCACCCTCGACTGATTTGTCCCTAATTTTGGAAAACACGCGGTCTTGCCCAACTTTGACCGTTCCCCTTGCGTTTTTGCCCTTCCGGCACGTCTCCGTCCAGTCAGCGCCGTTTGACCGCAAACGACGCGTTACTTTGGACATTTTTGCTCTTGTCGGTGCTATACATGATACCCCTTCGTCCTCAATGTGCTAGCACAAGCAAACAGAGGATAGCGAGAGCGCCGACGAGGAAAAAGGAGTGGGAGGCAAGGCGTGTCGTGGTAGAGCAAGGAGCGGCGACGCATGACGAGCTCGGGCTCTTCCATCTTCTCACCGGTGGTCGGAGAGGTAAGTAGAACTCCGGCAACGCTTCTTCCTCCCCCCAATGCGTTCTAGGGTTTGTGATAATTGGGGAAATTTCTGATTTAGGTTGATGGGGTCGGGATTGTGGAGCATGTCTCTGAGTTCTATCTTCCAGATGAAAGTTATTGTGGATTGGAGCTTTTATCAAAGCATCGCGGCCCTGGTCATGGCCTTGTTCCTGCCCGGCGTGTTGCATGGGGAGGAGCTAACACTGGGCGTCGTTTTTAGGGTGTCCTCTAGATGTAAGATCTTGTGAATTATACCATGTTAAAGATGTTGTTTATGCAATCTCTAATATTTTGTTAATTTGATGTTCAAGAAGTTACCACATGAGTGTCACGGGTTCATTTGGGTTGATCCTCCTCCTCCATTGCGTGTTGCCCTTGCTTTTGAACACTTGCACGCAGAGCTAGAACAAAGATGGATCAGAAGCCACAAAATGCAGAAGCAAAACATGGAGCTGTCAAAGGAAAATCTTGCTTTGAAGAAGACAGTGAGAGAGAGAGATGAGATGCTACTAGTTCTGGCATTGTTGTTTGTAGGAATGTGTGTTGCTGTGTTTTTTGTGTTCTAGTTTCTAGCAGTTGTTGAAGAAAGTGTGTGTGAGAGAGATGTGTTGAATGTTGTTTATGATGCACTATTATATGCTAAATTTGAAGATCATGATTCACTGCTGATGCTTGTGACACTGTACCAAATACATATTCATTCCATATATAGTGCCAAATTCAGCAAATAGAGCAACACACACTAGCAAATAGAGCAACCAATTGTACCAAATAGAGCACATATTTTACCAAACTGACATTGTACCAAATTCAACAAACTGACATTGTACCAAATTCAAGAAACTGACATTGTACCAAATAGAACAAACTGACATTGTACCAAATAGCAGTTGCTGAACAAACTGACTAGAACTTAAGTGCATAACAACAAGATAACATCACTGGCAAATATAACATAACACTAGAACTTAAGTTTCTTGCTCCTGGTGTTCTTGGCTGGGTTTGGAGCTAGCATTGCCTTTCTTCTAGTGTTCTTGGCTGGGTTTGGAGGTTCAACTGCTGCTACTGCTCTTTGAACACTGCTTTCTTGCTCCTGTTCCACAACTGTTTTCTGCTTGACACACCTTGGAGAAGCTCCTCTTGTTGCTGCCCTTTTATAATTTTTCCTAGGGCTAAAACAAGTGGAAGCACATCACAATTTGAAAGATTTTATAAATCAGTAAGATCAAAACATGTAAGAATTTGTAAGCCAAGATCTTATACCTGACTGCACAACTAGCTCCTGTAGATGGATCATGTGATGGCTCCTTTGGTGGTGGCATCTGCTGCTGAAGAACATCAGGTGTTGTCTCATCCTCCTCCTCTTGTATTTCTGCTTCTGCTGGTTCATTGGCTGTAGGATGATCATCTGCATTGTCTGATCCCCAATGTTCATCTTCTCCAAAGGCTGGATCAACAGATTGTTTGCAGCCCTTGGCTTTGTGTCCACATCTCCCACACCTTTTGCACTTGTGCTTCCTAGGACCAAGGCCTTTTCCTTCAGTGCTACCTCTAATCCTTTGCTTTCTTGGTCTGCCTGGAGCTCTATGTTGAATAGGAGCACACAATTTGAATCCAAGATCTATAATGCCCCACTTTTGCTTGCCTTCTAGAGCTGGGAGGTTCTCAGCATAAGTAGCTCTGAACATGTCAACTGAATAATATTTGTGCACTTACTGATCTATCCCACTTGCTTCACCTCTAAGAGCAGTGATAAAGAAAAGTGCATGGATGCATGGTTTACCTGTGATCTGCCACTGTCTGCAACTGCAAGACCAGCACTCTAAGTCAACAGGGTACCTCCATTCTCTCTTCTCACTATCAGTAGCAGTCACCTCTGCCTCTGTTGGTCTTCTCCTCACTATACTCATTTGCAAACCTTTGGTTTTCTCCATTAACACCTTCATAACTGCTGGTATGATGTAGTGCCCAATGAAATGGTCAGAGGCAATTCTGTTTCTTAAGTCGAATTTCTCCATGATATACTGCATAATCTTGTCTAGCAGATCAACTATGTGCAGGCTCTTGTATTTTTTGATTCTGGAGTTGAATGACTCAGCTAGGTTGTTATTGACATAGTCAACTTTGCTAATCTCATTGAAATCAGCTCTTGCCCATGTTTTTGTGTGGTGTTCCTCTAGATATTCCTTTACTTTGGGCTTGCTTTTCAACTGGTTCAAGTGATAGTTGTGTTTCTTGATGCTACAAGTTAGTGAGCATGGCCACAAATTATCATCATAAAACTTCCCCTTGAATTTCTTGCTGAAATTTTGCGCCAAGTGCCTCATGCACTCTCTGTGCTCCACTCCAGGGTAAACATCCTCAACAGCAGTTTCCAATCCCTTGCAAGCATCAGTATGTATCACTAAACCTTCTAGATGACCTATTACTTTCTTTAGGTTGCTAAAAAACCAAGTCCAACTCTCAATTGACTCCCCTTCCAAAACACCATATGCAACAGGAAATAAACAGTTGTGTCCATCTAGTGCACATGCTGTCACAAGTTGCCCTCTAAACCTACCAGTCAGTGCAGTAGCATCTACAGCTAGGTATGGCCTACACCCCTCCAGAAAACCTTTTTGACATGCTTTGAAGCACACAAACACCCTTCTAAAGCACTCCTTGTAGAACTTCTTGTTATTCATCTTGTACTCAACTGTGTGCTTCTCAATTTCCACAATACTGCCTGGTGATGCCCTCTCTACTTCAGCTTTGAAAGTATATAACAGCTGAAAGCTATCACTATACTTTCCATACAGTTTGTCAAGTGCAATCTCTTTGCCATGGTAGCATCTGTCATATGGCACCTCCACACCATATTTCTCTAACAACTTGCTCTGAATTTCCTTTGTACCAATTCCTGGATTTGCTCTGATCCAAGCCATAGAAGCATCTGCTATCCATCTTCTTTTTGCAGCTCTCAATCTCTGAGATCTATTCACACTAGGACAAGTATGCTGATATGGGTTGACTTTAATCTGAAACAAACCAAAAAAACAATGACATTAGTACAGAAAATGCAATACCTGAAAATAAACTAAAATGCAATACCTGAAAATGCAATACCTGAAACAGTGTGCTCTTCCTCATTAAAGAGGCATGCAGTCTCCACTTGCATCTCTCATAAGCACATTTGACAGTAAACCTTGTTGGATCACTTTTCAGAGTAAGGAACTCAGTTTCAGACTTGATTGAGAAGCTTGAAACTGCATTTCTACAGTCAACTGCACTAGGGAAAACCACACCATCAATACATGGATTTTCCCTGTCATACATCTTTACAGGTCTGTCCTCTTCTGCATCTTCAAAAACTCCCATCTCAACATCCTCTTGCTTCTCATCCTCATCTGCATTTGAAAATTCTGCAGGAATGTACTCTTTATATGCTGCATCTCCTTCATCATTATTGTGTTGGACATATCCAGGATATAGAACCTCATCCTCCACACCAGGTGCATCAGGCAATGCCTCCTCCACAACAGGATCAAGCGGCTTCTTTTGGTTTTCTTGGCTTTCATTGACACTTGCAGTTGCATAAGCACTTGGTGTTCTAGGACCACTTGGTGTTCTACTGCTAGCCCTAGTTCTAGATGCAGATGGCCTGGAACTAGATGTGTTCACACATCTCTGACCTCTAGTTCTTTGTATAACTGTGATTTCCAAATTGCATGACATAATTGTTGCATTACTTGCAAACATCAGACCTAACTCTGCATCACACTGCACAGGGACCCAACAAAGTTTGGAACTATCCCAATATCTGATCTCCACAGCATCAAACAATCCCCATGGATACTTGGCACAAATGGCAGCCCTAAAATTAGTATATGAACTAGTGTTGTCCACAACTAAAGGAAAAGTGAATCCACAATCTTTTCCTTTTGTACCAGCAGAAAATAGAACAGTGGTCTCCATTCGAACTGAAAGAAAGAACGCTGTAGCTGGATCCATCCTATGGGGGAACAATATCCAGTGACAAAAAGCACAAACTTTAGACTAAACCCTAAATACAAGCAAATCTCATCTCAAAAAACTGAGAAAATCAGGTTTGCTACTAACCCTGGGGGGATTTGCCGTGCAGATCCGCCCCCGCTTGTCGCTGTTCGTGCAGATCCGCCACCGCTTCTTGCCGTTGGTGCAGATCCGCCACAGGAGCTTCCCTTGTCTCCGTTGGTGCCGCCACAGCCGCCTTCTCCGTGCTGCAGTGGTGGTGTGCTATTCCTACCACCGCATCGGCCACCGCCGATGCTTTCTCCACTCTCCCCCATCACCTTGCAATGGATCTGGCCACCCGCGCAATGGATCTGGCCGCCCACCGCTCGGCGCCACAATTTAGGGTTCGTCAGAGGGGAAAGAGAGAGCAAGAGTGGGGAATGAGAGAGTGCGAGTGAGCACAGGGGCAAGCGGTGTCCAAAGTAACGCGTCGTTTGCGGTCAAACGGCGCTGACTGGACGGAGACGTGCCGGAAGGGCAAAAACGCAAGGGGAGCGGTCAAAGCTGGGCAAGACCGCGTGTTTTCCAAAATTAGGGGCAAATCAGTCGAGGGTGACCCAACTAAGGGCACAGAAACAATTATCCCTTAAATAAAATGTATTCCTTTGTTGTAGGGAAAAATTGGCTTTATGCAAAACTGTAACCATAGAGCTTTCCACCAGCCATATATGCATGTAGTGATAGCATTATTTTGTTCATTACCCTCTATGTGTTACATTGCCAGCATATTCCATGTGCTGACTCGTTTTCGGGCTGCAACTTTCATGTTGCAGACTTTTCAGACGACGAGTAAGGTGCCTTAGGTCGTGGTCTTATACTCAATAATGCCGTTGGAGTTGATGGACTCGCTTATCTTCCAAGCCTTCCGCTGTTATCATTATTAGATGGCCTTAAGCCATATCTATTGTAATAAGTTCTCTTTTGAGACATTCGATGTAATAAGTGTGTGATTGCTACTCTGTTATAAATCCTTCGAGTACTGTGCGTGTCAGCATTACCGATCCAAGGATGACACTGATGCACAGAGATCAGACTGTTTGAGGTTTGGTCGCTACAAGATGGTATCAGAGCACACGCTGACTGTAGGACACGACCACTAAGATAAAGCCCTAGATCACTACTCTCTTCTCATTTCTAACTCCTCATCTTTTCTACTCTTTAGGATGGCGGATGCAAGGAACAAGTTCACGCAACCGGATGAAGATACACCCTTTGGACGCCACTTGAAGGAAGTCACTAGATACCTGAACATCGGAGTACCAAGCTTCACTGGGACCTACATCGCCACTTTACCAGAAGAGAAGCGTTGGATGATTCAAGTTCAAGTTCCAGGAAGGACGTTCATGCCCGTCACTGAGTCCATAGAGTTTTCTTTTGATGCACCAACCTGGAGTCTAGGAAAGAGCATGGCAGCCCACATCACAATGGGACGCATTGGAGAAGTTTACCACAAGGACCTCAAGGATACTATCTACCAGATTTGTGGGCGCCAAGATGACCAATGGGAGATGATCAGCACCAGGAAGGATAGATCAATCGCAGCTTTCATCCAGGAGCTAAACCAGCACATTCGTCGCTAGGAGAACCAGATGTGCGCAGGCATGATAGATCTGAAGAAGGCTATGACCAAGATCACGGAGCTGGAATAGGAACTCAAGTCTACACACAATGGATATGTGGAAGAAATGACGACACTCATGGAGAAGAATGATGATCTAAAGAAGAAGCTAAAAGTGCTTATGGGATTCCCCGCGACTGGAGGAGAAGACGATGATTGCACTTGCCCGGAGAACTACATCATCATCGTCGACACCGACTCGGACCCAGATGATAGCGATGATGAGTTTGTTGATAAAGCTGGAGCAGATATCATGGAGTCTTCGACCGATCAATTTTTCTAGTCGACCACCATAATGGTAGTAGTATTCCCCCATGTATATAGTATAGTCTGAGCACTTTTGTAACGATAGTTAGACCGTTGTATGCCCTTGTTTGAATTGATTGAAGTGATATTGTTTGTGTTTGTCTCATGTGCATATGGGTAGTGTTTTTCTCTCTAGACCTCATTCTATTATGTATTCTCATCTTTTCTAAACCCTCAGATGCCTCCGAGACGTGACAATGGATTTGCTTTCCCACCGGAGCTCACTCAGTTGATCCAGCAGCAGAATGCATTAATGCAGATGTTAGTCCAGAATCAGAATCAGGGGAACAACAACAAAAACAACCCACCACCACCACCACCTGTTGATCACTTAGCATGTTTCTTGAGGCTGAATCAGCCGGTGTTCTCCAGTAGCATCGAGCCGATAGTTGCAGATGATTGGCTCTGCAAGATTGGAAGGGAGTTGACCACTACAGGATGCATAGATGCGGAGAAGGTGCATTTTGCCGCACATCAGCTTGATGGACCCGCAGCATCATGGTGGGAGAATTTCACAGCCACTTATCCTATCGACACTGTCACATGGGATCAGTTTCAGCAAGCTTTCCGTACTGCCCATGTTTCAGCAGGAGCTATGACCATGAAGAAGCGTGAGTTTCGCAACTTGCACCAATGAGGACGTACTGTTGGCCAGTATGTGGATGACTTTAGTAAGCTAGCACGTTATGCCCTAGATGACGTTGCTACGGATGCAGCTAAACAGGAGAAGTTTCTAGAAGGACTGAATGATGAGCTGAGCATGCATTTGATAGTGGCAACCTTCAACAACTACCAGGAGTTGGTAGACCGAGCTCTCATGATTGAAGGGAAGCAGCAGCAGATTGACAGCCGCAAGAGGAAGTATGGACAAGGGAAGTACAATTCTGGAGCTCAGCAGAAGCCTCGTTTTACCCCGAACTCAGGAGGACCTTTTCAGCATTACCATGGAGGAGGGAGTTCGCACAATCATAGTGGCCCCAAGAATGGTAATGGGAATGGAGGAAGCAACGGGCAGAATCGTGCCAACCCATCAACACCAGCCAAGAGGGATCTAAGCCACATTACCTGTTTCAAATGCCAGAAGACTGGACATTATGCCACTGAATGTCCTGAAGCGAAGAATGGAAATGACAATGGAAGCTCTGGGAAGAATCCTAACCCTTTCAACAAGGGACAGGTGAACCACGTTAGCGTGGAGGAGGTTGAAGCCCAACCAGATGCAGTAATAGGTAAGTTTTTGGTTAAGTCATTTACTGCGATCGTTCTTTTTGATACTGGTGCATCGCATTCATACATATCAAGGGGATTTGTGGATAAGTATAAACTGCCAACCCAAGCCCTTAGGTCACCCATGTTAGTAACCTTGCCAGGAGCAGAGTATATGGCTAGTCTGTGGTGTGATCGGTTACCATTAAGGATTGGTAACTATGTGTTCCCCTCAGACCTAATTGTATTGGAGTCACAAGGACTGGATGTGATATTAGGCATGGATTGGTTATCAAAGTATGGAGGGAACATTGAATGCGCCAGTAAGTCGATTTTGCTTACCACGCCAGAAGGAAGAAGGATCAAGTATGTATCCCGGCATGTGCCAAAGAGGACTCAAGTAAATTCCTTAACAGGAGTTGTGCATGAGGAAGTACCCGTGGTGAAGGATTTTCCTGACGTATTTCCAGAAGAGTTGCCAGGCATGCCACCGCATACAGACATTGAGTTTTTGATTGAGCTTTTGCCAGGCACAGGGCCTATATCCAAGAGACCGTACACGATGCCCGCAAAGGATTTGGAGGAAATTAAGAAGCAGATTAAGGAGTTACTGGATAGAGGCTATATTCGCCCAAGTACGTCACCTTGGGGATCGCCAGTACTTCTAGTGGAAAAGAAGGATGGATCATTAAGGATGGTTGTTGCTTATCGAGGATTGAATGAAGTGACAATCAAGAACAAGTACCCGCTGCCGATGATCAATGACTTGTTTGACCAGCTGCAAGGAGCTAAGGTATTCTCCAAGATCGATCTGCAATCAGGATACTACCAGTTGAAGATTCGAGAGCAGGATATACCTAAGACGGCTTTTACCACCAGGTACGGGCTGTATGAGTATACCGTTATGTCATTTGGTCTGACTAATGCACCTGCCTATTTCATGAACATGATGAACAAGGTGTTTATGGAGTTTCTGGATAAGTTCGTCATGGTGTTCATTGATTATATTCTGGTCTACTCAAAGAATGAAGAAGAGCATCAGGAGCATTTGCGTTTGGTACTCGGGAAGCTCAGAGAACATCAGTTATATGCCAAGTTCAGCAAATGTGAGTTTTGGTTGAAGGAAGTTGGATTCCTCGGACATGTTATATCCGGCGAATAGCAGTAGACCCCACCAAAGTTGTCACTGTGACAAATTGGGAAGCCCCGACGTCCGTTGGAGAGATCCGGATTTTCTTGGACTCATAGGATACTACCGGAGGTTCATTGAGAATTTCTCAAAGATTGCAAAGCCCATGACGGAGTTGTTGAAGAAGGACACCAAGTTCAAATGGACTGAGGAATGTGAGGCCAGTTTCCAGGAGTTGAAGAAACGTTTGGTTACATCACCAGTGTTGATTCTACCAAATCAGCGCAAGGATTATGAAGTATATTGCGACGCTTCTCGTCGAGGACTTGGAGCAGTGCTTATGCAGGAGGGAAGAGTTGTTTCGTATGCCTCACGACAACTTAAGCCCCATGAGTTAAATTATGCCACCCATGATTTGGAGTTAGCAGCCGTAGTGCATGCATTGAAGACATGGAGACATTTTCACCCCGGAGATGGTTGGAGCTCATCAAGGATTATGATATGAGATTGCATTGTCACCCCGGAAAGGCTAACATAGTAGCTGATGCGTTGAGCCGCAAGAACCATGTCAACACACTCATGACCGGAGAGTTACCAAAGGAGTTAGCCAAGGATCTTCGCAAGCTATGTTTGGAGATAGTTCCGAGAGGCTATGTTGCAGTGTTGGATATTCAGTCTACTTTGATGGATAAGATCAGAGAAGCGCAGAACACAGACAAAGAGATTGTAGAGATAAAGGAGAAAATGACCAAAGGAAAAGCTAAGGGTTTTCGTGAGGATGAGCATGATACCTTATGGTTTGAGGACCGCGTTTATGTGCCTAATGATCCGGAGATCAGGAAGTTGATTTTGCAAGAGGCCCATGATTCGCCGTATTCGATTCACCCAGGAAATACCAAGATGTATCTGGATTTGAAGGACACTTTCTGGTGGACCGGAATGAAGAAGGATATTGTGGAGTATGTAGCAGTATGTGATGTATGTCAGAGAGTGAATGTTGGAAATATGCCCTAGAGGCAATAATAAATTAGTTATTATTATATTTCCTTGTTCATGATAATCGTTTATTACCCATGCTATAGTTGTATTGATAGGAAACTCAGATACATGTGTGGGCACATAGACAACACCATGTCCCTAGTAAGCCTCTAGTTGACTAGCTCGTTGATCAACAGATTGTTACGGTTTCCTGACCATGGACATTGGATGTCGTTGATAACGGGATCACATCATTAGAAGAATGATGTGATGGAGAAGACCCAATCCTAAGCCTAGCACAAAGATCGTAGTTCGTATGCTAAAGCTTTTCTAATGTCAAGTATCTTTTCCTTAGACCATGAGATTGTGCAACTCCCGGAGATCATAAGAATGCTTTGGGTGTACCAAACATCACAACGTAACTGGGTGGCTATAAAGGTGCACTACAGGTATCTCCGAAAGTGTCTGTTGGGTTGGCACGAATCAAGACTGGGATTTGTCACTCCGTGTGACGGAGAGGTATCTCTGGGCCCACTCGGTAGGACATCATCATAATGTGCACAATGTGATCAAAGGGTTGATCACAGGATGATGTGTTACGGAACGAGTAAAGAGACTTGCCGGTAACAAGATTGAACAAGGTATCGGCATACCGATGATCGAATCTCGGGCAAGTATAATACCGCTGGACAAAGGGAATTGTATACGGGATTGATTGAGTCCTTGACATCGTGGTTCATCCGATGAGATCATCGTGGAACATGTGGGAGCCAACATGGGTATCCAGATCCCGTTGTTGGTTATTGACCGGAGAACGTCTCGGTCATGTCTGCATGGTTCCCGAACCCGTAGGGTCTACACACTTAAGGTTCGATGACGCTAGGGTTATAAAGGAAGTTTGTATCTGGTTACCGAATGTTGTTCGGAGTCCCGGATGAGATCCCGGACATCACGAGGAGTTCCGGAATGGTCCGGAGGTAAATATTTATATATGGGAAGTCCTGTTTTGGTCACCGGAAAAGTTTCGGGTGCTATAGGTAATGTATCGGGACCACCGAGAGGGTCCCAGGGGTCCACCAAGTGGGGCCACCATCCCCGGAGGGCTGCATGGGCCAAGTGTGGAGGGGACCAGCCCCAGGTGGGCTGGTGTGCCCCCCTCACAAGGCCCAAGGCGCAGGGAAGAGTGGGAGGGGGGCAAACCCTAGGGCAGATGGGCCCTAAGGCCCACCCCAGGTGCGCCTCCCCTCTTCCCCCTTCTGGCCGCCACCCAGATGGCATCTGGGGGCTGCCGCCACCCCTGGGGAGGGAACCCTAGAGGGGGCGCAGCCCCCTCCCCTCCCCCTATATATACTTGAGGGTTTTGGGGCTGCCAACACATGAGTTTTCTCTCCCTCTTGGCGCAGCCCTACCTCTCTCCCTCCTCCTCTCCCACGGTGCTTGGCGAAGCCCTGCAGGATTGCCACGCTCCTCCATCACCACCATGTCGTTGTGCTGCTGCTGGACGGAGTCTTCCTCAACCTCTCCCTCTCTCCTTGCTGGATCAAGGCATGGGAGACGTCACCGGGCTGTACGTGTGTTGAACACGGAGGTGTCGTCCATTCGGCACTAGGATCTCCGGTGATTTGGATCATGACGAGTACGACTTCTTCAACCCCGTTCACTTGAACGCTTCCGCTTAGCGATCTACAAGGGTATGTAGATGCACTCTCCTTCCCCTTGTTGCTAGTCTCTCCATAGATAGATCTTGGTGACTCATAGGAAAATTTTGAATTTCTGCTACGTTCCCCAACAGTGGCATCATGAGCTAGGTCTATTGCGTAGATTCTTTGCACGAGTAGAACACAAAGTAGTTGTGGGCGTTGATTTCGTTCAATATGCTTACCGTTACTAGTCCAATCTTGATTCGGCGGCATTGTGGGATGAAGCGGCCCGGACCGACCTTACACGTACACTTATGTGAGACAGGTTCCACCGACTGACATGCACTTGTTGCATTAGGTGGCTAGCGGGTGCCAGTCTCTCCCACTTTAGTCGGATCGGATTCGATAAAAAGGGTCCTTATGAAGGGTAAATAGCAATTGACATATCACGTTGTGGTTTTTGCGTAGGTAAGAAACGTTCTTGCTAGAAACCCATAGCAGCCACGTAAAACATGCAAACAACAATTAGAGGACGTCTAAGTTGTTTTTGCAGGGTATGCTATGTGATGTGATATGGCCAAGAAGAATGTGATGAATGATATGTGATGTATGAGATTGATCATGTTCTTGTAATAGGAATCACGACTTGCATGTCGATGAGTATGACAACCGGCAGGAGCCATAGGAGTTGTCTTTATTTATTGTATGACCTGCGTGTCATTGAACAACGCCATGTAATTACTTTACTTTATTGCTAACCGGTAGCCATAGTAGTAGAAGTAATAAGTTGGCGAGACAACTTCATGAAGACACGATGATGGAGATCATGATGATGGAGATCATGATGATGAAGATCATGGTGTCATGCCGGTGACGATGATGATCATGGAGCCCCGAAGATGGAGATCAAAAGGAGCAATATGATATTGGCCATATCATGTCACTATTTGTTTATCATGTTTATACATCTTATTTGCTTAGAACGACGGTAGTAAATAAGATGATCCCTCATTAAAATTTCAAGAAAGTGTTTCCCCTAACTGTGCACCGTTGTGAAAGTTCGTTGTTTCGAAGCACCACGTGATGATCGGGTGTGATAGATTCTTATGTTCACATACAACGGGTGTAAGCCAGATTTACACACGCGAAACACTTAGGTTGACTTGACGAGCCTAGCATGTACAGACATGGCCTCGGAACACAAGAGACCGAAAGGTCGAGCATGAGTCGTATGGTGGATACGATCAACATGAAGATGTTCACCGATGATGACTAGTTCGTCTCATGTGATGATCGGACACGGCCTAGTTGACTCGGATCATGTAATCACTTAGATGACAAGAGGGATGTCTATCTGAGTGGGAGTTCATAGATGAACTTAATTACCCTGAACATAGTCAAAAGACCCTTTGCAAATTATGTCATAGCTCGCGCTTTAGTTCTACTGTTTTAGATATGTTCCTAGAGAAAATATAGTTGAAAGTTGATAGTAGCGATTATGCGATCAGTAGAAAGCTTATGTCCTTAATGCACCGCTCAGTGTGCAGAACCCCAAACGTCGTCTGTGGATGTTGCGAACATCGGACATACACGATTTGATAACACGTGATAGTTCAGTTAAACGATTTAGAGTTGAGGCACCAAAGACGTTTTCGAAATGTCGCGGAACATATGAGATGTTTCAAGGGATGAAATTGGGATTTCAGGCTCGTGCCCACGTCAAGAGGTATAAGACCTCCGATGATTTTCTTAGCCTGCAAACTAAGGGAGAAAAGCTCAATCGTTGAGCTTGTGCTCAGATTGTCTGAGTGCAACAATCACTTTAATCGAGTGGGAGTTGATCTTCCAGATGAGATAGTGATGTTTCTCCAAAGTCATTGCCACCAAGCTACTAGAGCTTCGTGATGAACTATAACATATCAGGGATAGATATGATGATCCTTGAAGTATTCGCGATGTTTGACACTGCGAAAGTAGAAATCAAGAAGGAGCATCAATTTTTGATGGTTAGTGAAACCACTAGTTTCAAGAAGGTCAATGGCAAGAAGGGATACTTCATGAAACGGCAATTCAGCTGCTGCTCTAGTGAAGAAAACCAAGGTTGAACCCAAACCCGAGACTAAGTGCTTTTGTAATAAGGGGAACAGCCACGGGGGCAGAATTACCCTAGATACTTGGTAGATGAGAAGGCTGGCAAGGTCGATAGAAGTATATTGGATATACATTATGTTAATGTGTACTTTTACTAGTACTCCTAGTAGCACCAGGGTATTAAGATACCGGTTCGGTTGCTAAGTGTTAGTAACTCGAAATAAAAGAGCTATGAAATAAACGGAGACTAGCTAAAGGTGAGCTGACGATATGTGTTGGAAGTGTTTCCAAGTTTGATGTGATCAAACATAGAACGCTCCCTCTACCGTCAAGATTAGTATTAAACCTGAATAATTGTCATTTGGTGTTTGCGTTGAGCATAGACATGGTTGGATTATGTCTATAGCAATATGGTTATTCATTTAAGGAGAATAATGGTTACTCTATTTATTTGAATAATACCTTCAATGGTCTTGCACCTAAATGAATGGTTTATTGAATCTCGATCGTAGTGATACACATGTTCATGCCAAAAGATATAAGATAGTAATGATAGTACCACGTACTCGTGGCACTGCCATGTAAGTCATATTGGTATAAAACGCATGAAGAAGCTCCATGTTGATGGATCTTTGGACTCACTCGTTTCTGAAAAGTTTGAGACATGCGAACCATGTCTATTGGTGCATACGCATGAAGAAACTCTATGCAGATGGGTCGTTTGGACTCACTTGATTTAGAATCACTTGAGATATGCAAATCATACCACATGGGCAAGATGACTGAAAAGACTCGTTTTCAGTAAGATGGAACAAGATAGCAACTTGTTGGAAGTAACACATTTTGATGTGTGTAGTCCATTGAGTGCTGAGGCATGCAGTGAATATCGTTATGTTCTTACTTCACGGATGATTTGAGTAGATACTGAGTATATTTACTTGATGAAACACAAGTCTGAATTATTTAATGGTTTAAGTAATTTCAGAGTGAAGTTGAAGATCATCGTGACAAGAGGATAAAATGTCTATGATATGATCATAGAGATGACTATCTGAGTTACGAGCTTTGGCACGCAATTAAGACATTGTGGAAATTGTTTCACAATTAATACCGCCTGGAACACCATAGTGTGATGGTGTGTCCGAACATCATAGTTGCACCCTATTGGATATGGTGCATACCATGATGTCTCTTATCGAATTACCACTATCGTTCATGGGTTAGGCATTAGAGACAACCGCACTCACTTTAATAGGGCACCATGTAATTCCGTTGAGACGACACCGTTTGAACTATGGTTTGGAGAAACATTTCTTAAAGGTTTGGGGCTGCGACGCTTATGTGAAAAAGTTTTAGGTTGATAAGCTCGAACCCAAAGCGGATAAAATGCATCTTCATAGGACACACAAAACAGTTGGGTATACCTCCTAATTCAGATCCGAAAGCAATAGGGATTGTTTCTTGAATCAGGTCCTTTCTCGAGGAAAAGTTTGTCTCGAAAAGTTGAGTGGGAGGATGGTGGAGACTTGATATGGTTATTGAACCGTCACTACAACTAGTGTGTAGCAGGGCATAGGAAGTTGTTCATGTGGCACCTACACCAATTGAAGTAGAAGCTTATGATAGTGATCATGAAACTTCGGATCAAGTCACTACCGTACCTCGTAGGGTGACAAGGATGCGTACTACTTCAGAGTGGTACGGTAATCTTGTCTTGAAGGTCATGTTGCTAGACAACAATGAACCTACGAGCTATGGAGAAGCGATGGTGGCCCATATTCCGACAAATGGTTTGAAGCCATGAAATCCGAGATAGGATCCATGTATCAGAACAAAGCATGGACTTTGGTGGGCTTGCCCGATGATCGGCAAGCCATTGAGATAAATGGATCTTTAAGAAGAAGACGGACGTGGACAGTAATGTCACCGTCTATGAAGCTCGACTTGTGGTGAAGAGTTCTTCACAAGTTCAAGGAGTTAACTACGATGAGATTTTCTCATCCGTAGCGATGCTTAAGTCCGTCGGAATCATGTTAGCATTAGCTGCATTTATGAAATCTGGCAGATGGATGTCAAAACGAGTTTCCTTACCAGTTTTCGTAAGGAAAGGTTGTATGTGATACAATCAGAAAGGTTTTGTCGATCCTAAGGATGCTAAAAGGTGTGCTAGCTCCAGCGATCCTTCCTTGGACTAGAGTAAGCATCTCGGAGTTGGAATGAACGCTTTGATGAGATGATCAAAGATTTATACAAAGTTTATGAGAAACTTGTATTTCGAAAGAAGTGAGTGGGGGCACTATATAATTTCTAATGAGTATATGTTGTTGACATATTGTTGATCAGAAATGATGTAGAATTTCTGGAAAGCATATAGGGTTATTCGAAAAGTGTTTTTCAAGGGAAAACCTGGATTAAGCTACTTGAACATTGAGCATCAAGATCTATGAGGATGGATCAAAACGCTTAATGGTACTTTCAAAATGAGCACATACCTTGACATGATCTTGAAGGTGTTCAAGATGGATCAGTCAAAGAAGTAGTTCTTGGCTGAGTTGTAAGGTATGAAGTTAAGACTTAAAGCTCGACCACGGCAGAAGAGAGAGAAAGGACGAAGGTCGTCCCCTATGCTTCGGACGTAGGCTCTATAGTATGCTATGTTGTGTACCGCACCGGAAGTGTGCCTTGCCATGAGTTAGTCAAGGGGTACAAGAATGATCCAGGAATGGGGATCATTGGACAGCGGTCAAAATTGTCCTTGGAGTAAATAAAGGACATGTTTCTCGATTATGGAGGTGATAAAGAGTTCAGCGTAAAGGGTTACGTCGATGCAAACTTTAACACCTATCTGAATGACTCTGAGTAGCAAACCGGATATGTATAGTGGAGCAACCGTTTGGAATAGCTCCAAGTAGAGCGTGGTAGCTGCATCTAGGAGATGACAAAGATATTTGTAAAGCACACACGGATCTGAAAGGTTCAGACCCGTTGACTAAGAACCTCTCTCACAAGCAAAACATGATCAAAACCCAGAATTCAATGAGTCTTAATCACATGATGATGTGAACCAGTTTAATGACACTAGTAAACTCTTTGGATGTTGGTCACATGGCGATGTGACATGTGAGTGTTAATCACATGGCGATGTGAACTAGATTATTGACTCTAGTGCAAGTGGGAGACTGTTGGAAATATTCCCTAGAGGCAATAATAAGTTAGTTATTATTATATTTCCTTGTTCATGATAATCGTTTATAACCCATGCTATAATTGTATTGATAGGAAACTCAGATACATGTGTGGGCACATAGACAACACCATGTCCCTAGTAAGCCTCTAGTTGACTAGCTTGTTGATCAACAGATTGTTATGGTTTCCTGACCATGGACATTGGATGTCATTGATAACGGGATCACATCATTAGAAGAATGATGTGATGGACAAGACCCAATCCTAAGCCTAGCACAGAGATCGTAGTTCGTATGCTAAAGCTTTTCTAATGTCAAGTACCTTTTCCTTAGACCATGAGATTGTGCAACTCCCGGATATCGTAGGAATGCTTTGGGTGTACCAAACGTCATAACGTAACTGGGTGGCTATAAAGGTGCACTACGGGTATCTCTGAAAGTGTCTGTTGGGTTGGCACGAATCGAGACTGGGATTTGTCACTCCGTGTGACGGAGAGGTATCTCTGGGCCCACTCGGTAGGACATCATCATAATGTGCACAATGTGATCAAAGGGTTGATCACGGGATGATGTGTTACGGAACGAGTAAAGAGACTTGCCGGTAACGAGATTGAACAAGGTATCGGCATACCGACGATCGAATCTCGGGCAAGTATAATACCGCTGGACAAAGGGAATTGTATACGGGATTGATTGAGTCCTTGACATCGTGGTTCATCCGATGAGATCATCGTGGAACATGTGGGAGCCAACATGGGTATCCAGATCCCGCTGTTGGTTATTGACCGGAGAACGTCTCGGTCATGTCTGCATGGTTCCCGAACCCGTAGGGTCTACACACTTAAGGTTGGATGACGCTAGGGTTATAAAGGAAGTTTGTATGTGGTTACCGAATGTTGTTCGGAGTCCCGGATGAGATCCCGGACGTCACGAGGAGTTCCGGAATGGTCCGGAGGTAAAGATTTATATATGGGAAGTCCTGTTTTGGTCAACGGAAAAGTTCCGGGTGCTATCGGTAATGTACCGGGACCACCGGGAGGGTCCCGGGGGTCCACCAAGTGGGGCCACCATCCCCGGAGGGCTGCATGGGCCAAGTGTGGGAGGAGACCAGCCCCAGGTGGGCTGGTGCGCCCCCCCCCCTCCCCACACACACACACAAGGCCCAAGGCGCAGGGAAGAGTGGGAGGGGGCAAACCCTAGGGCAGATGGGCCCTAAGGCCCACCCCAGGTGCGCCTCCCCTCTTCCCCCTTCTGGCCGCCACCCAGATGGCATCTGGGGGCTGCCGCCACCCCTGGGGAAGGAACCCTAGAGGGGGCGCAGCCCCCTCCCCTCCCCCTATATATACTTGAGGGTTTTGGGGCTGCCAACACATGAGTTTTCTCTCCCTCTTGGCGCAGCCCTATCTCTCTCCCTCCTCCTCTCCCGCGGTGCTTGGCGAAGCCCTGCAGGATTGACACGCTCCTCCATCACCACCATGTCGTTGTGCTGCTGCTGGACGGAGTCTTCCTCAACCTCTCCCTCTCTCCTTGCTGGATCAAGGCATGGGAGACGTCACCGGGCTGTACGTGTGTTGAACGCAGAGGTGTCGTCCGTTCGGCACTAGGATCTCCGGTGATTTGGATCACGACGAGTACAACTCCTTCAACTCCGTTCACTTGAACGCTTCCGCTTAGCGATCTATAAGGGTATCTAGATGCACTCTCCTTCCCCTCGTTGCTAGTCTCTCCATAGATAGATCTTGGTGACTCGTAGGAAAATTTTGAATTTCTGCTACGTTCCCCAACAGTGAAGGCAGAGCATCAGAAGCCAGCAGGGTTGCTACAGCCATTACCGATACCCGAATGGAAGTGGGATAAGCTAGGCATGGATTTTATCACAGGATTTCCCAGGACTCGTTCAGGCTATGACTCAATATGGGTTGTAGTCGATCGTTTGACGAAGGTAGCTCATTTCATCCAAGTGAAGACCACTTACATCAGTGCTAAGTTGGCAAAGATATACATGACCAGGATCGTATGTCTGCATGGAGTTCCGAGGAGCATTGTATCAGATAGAGGAACCCAGTTTACCTCAAAGTTCTGGAATTAGTTGCACGAAACTTTGGGCACCAGGCTAGAGTTCAGTACAGCCTTTCATCCGCAGATAGATGGACAGACCGAGAGAGTCAATCAGATTCTGGAGGACATGCTGAGAGCTTGTGCACTAGATTATGGATCTAGTTGGGACGACAATTTGCCATATGCAGAGTTCTCTTACAACAACAGTTATCAATCCAGTTTGAAGATGGCCCCTTTCAAAGCTCTGTATGGAAGGAGGTGCAGGACACCGTTGTTGTGGGATGAAGTTGGAGACCGCCAGTTGTTTGGACCGGATTTGATTAAGGAGTCTGAACAGAAGGTGAAGTTGATTCACGATAGGCTCAAGGTAGCCCAGTCCAGGCAGAAGAGCTGTGCAGATTCTAAACGCAAGGAGACAGTTTACGAAGTCGGAGACAGAGTTTATCTTTGTGTATCCCCACTTCAAGGAGTTAAGTATTTTGGAGTTAAGGGAAAGTTAGCGCCACGTTTTGTGGGACCATACAAAGTTTTGGAGCGTATGGGAGAAGTTGCTTACAAGTTGGAATTGCCCGAAGGATTGTCAGGAGTTCATGATGTGTTCCACGTTTCCTAGTTGAAGAAGTGCCACGCAGAGATGGCCGATATACCGCTGAGAGATACAGTGCCACTGGAAGCAATTCAGTTGGATAGTGACTTGACCTATGAGGAGAAACCAGTCAAGATTCTCGAATATGCCAGCCGAGTCACCCGCAGCAAGGTTATCAAGTTTTGCAAAGTTTAGTGGATCCACCATACCGAGGATGAAGCCACCTCGGAGCAAGAAGAAGATCTACTGAAGGACCACCCTCACCTATTTTCTAGCCAACCCGAATCTCGAGGGCGAGATTCATCTTAAGGGGGGTAGGTTTGTAACATCCCAAATTTTCAATTTGGAATGTTATACATTAGATCATCATTGCATATCATATTTTATTGCATTTTGGTTTGATCCTAGAAATTTCACGCAACTCAAGGACCCGCGGAGAGAGTTGGGAATTTCGTTATTTTCTAATTTGAGTTTTTCTCAAATTTAGAAAAGGGATCATTTGATTTTAATTATTTTATCTTCAAATATTTCAATTATAAAAATAAGAGAGAGGGAGTAAAATGACTTTCCCAAAATAAAGAAATATTGAGGATTTAATATTAAAATCAAATAAGATTTTATTTCAGAGTTTTGTCGCTATTTTATTTGAATTAGGAAAAATGCGCGTTTTTCAAATTTGCATCTAGGCCCCAAATAAATGTTCATCTTGTCCGACTTATTTTTAGAGGACGGGGAAAATTTATTTCGGGATTTTTTAAGTCCGTTTAGTATTTCTATTCTTTCTTTTTCTCCACGTCCGAATATTAAAAAAAAGACCGACCTCGGGCCGTATTCGGCCAGGACTCCGCCCGGCCGGCTCCTTTAAATAGTGCACCCCGAGCCGCCCCAGCCCAGCCCACCCCGCCGCCCTAACCCTAGCCGCCGCCGCCGCCCCGCCGGAACGACCGCCGCCGCCGCCCGTTGACCCGCCGCCGCCGCTGGTGACCCGCCGGAGGTAGTCGCCGTCGCCGTGGCGGTTTTCGAGAACACCGTCGGTTTTTTAGGAACCCAGTTTATTTTTTATATATATATCGGTTTTATTTTTTTTCCCGGTTTAGTTATTTAGCGGACGTTCGTCCATACTTTCGTTTTAACAAACGGTTTTTGCAGTTTCGCCGCAGACAGCGAACGTTCGTTCGTTAGCCTGTTCGTCCGTTTTTCTTTTTCTCGGATTTTCCGCGATTATTTTCGATCGCGATTTCTGATTCGATTTTCGTTCTAGTATAACTTTAAGCTCGTTTATCGGAATCAGGCGATTCAAGCGCATGGAGTGTCGTCTCGAAACCCTCTTTCCGTTTAACCAACTCAAACAAGTTTTTGCTACTCTAAAATTTGACTTAGGTCTAGATTAGTAAACGAAGCTTGTTTCTTTCGCCGTTTGACTTTCGTTGCTTCGTTTGATTTGATTCTTTTTGCAAATCGGAGTTCTTAAGTTGAACTTTCTGGTTAGATCTCTTATTTGAGTTTTACCTGTGCATTAGATGAGTGCTTATTGTATGCTAGTTTGTTTGCTATAGAGTACCCGAAATGCGTCGCTTGCTACTACGAGTCTCTAGGTTTCACGGATCATCAGCAAGGCAAGTAACACTTTGATCATATCTCTTTACTACCCAATTTTATTGCATTAGATCAATCCTCAAACAATTGCATGGATAGGATATGATTAATATGTGGGTTTTCGGAAGTAGATGAGGTAGAACATATTACCTGTTTTATTATCAAACCTTTGGGAGTTACTTCTACGTTTGCTTATATTGCTATGCTATGCTAGTAGACGTGGATTGGGTGAGTGTATCCATGACAGATGTGAGATTGTTATTTAATGGTTTACTTAAGGTGGCAACTTTAATTCACATCTGGGTGGATTGAGGCACCTGGAGAACCCAGTGTTGCCTGTATTTTTGGAAATCCCGGGGTACCGTGTGATTCTCCTATGGACCGCCACCCAGGCTCAAAGGGATCATGAGATTATTCATGCTAGAAACTTCCATGTGCAGCCGCAAGCTACTATGGGCTCTAGCATAGTTGAGTATGTTGTGTGACCTCTTTCAGTGGTAGACTAGCAGATGTAGGGGATGTAGGTTGGTACTGTCTACCCAGAGTAAAGAGTTAATGCTTCTGAAAGACTATGTCTCGGTCATCCGTTTCTCAAACACCATGTAGTGCGAGAAATCAAGAGGAGGAGATCGAGTCTTGCGGGGAAAAGTGTGCAAACCTCTGCAGAGTGTACAAACTAATCATGGTTAGCCGTGTCCCCGGTTATGGACGTTTTGAGTTCTAGTACCCGGATATCATGTGAATCTCATCATGTTACTTAATTTAATTTGTTGGGTTTAATGATGATGTTTAATTGGGATTGAGTTGGAGGAACCTTCTCAATGTTTAACAACCATCATGATAGTTAAATAAAATTTATTCATTTATTGTAGGGGAAAATTGGCTTTATGCAAAACTGTAACCATAGAGCTTTCCACCAGCCATATATGCATGTAGTGATAGCATTAATTTGTTCATTACTCTCTATGTGTTACATTGCCAGCATATTCCATGTGCTGACCCGTTTTCGGGCTGCAACTTTCATGTTGCAGACTTTTCAGACGACGAGTAAGGTGCCTTAGGTCGTGGTCTTATACTCAGTGATGTCGTTGGAGTTGATGGACTCGCTTATCTTCCAAGCCTTCCGCTGTTATCGTTATTAGATGGCCTTAAGACATATCTATTGTAATAAGTTCTCTTTTGAGACATTCGATGTAATAAGTGTGTGATTGCTACTCTGTTATAAATCCTTCGAGTACTGTGCGTGTCAGCATTACCGATCCAAGGATGACACTGATGCACAGAGATCAGACTGTTTGAGGTCTGGACGCTATAGTCCCACATTGCTAGTTTAGAGAGAGTTGGACCTCTTTATAAGGGAGGCTCTTTCCCCACTTGTATGAGCATGGAAACAAGAGGGACATCCACGCGTGCTCCTCCTCCGCCGCCCGCCTTGCCACGCCACGCCTCGTCACGACGCGTTGCGCCGTGGGTTGCGGGAATGAGCCAAGCCGATGTCTAAATTTTTGCCACGCACGACGGGTATACGAACGGTCACACGGGAGCTGAAACGTTTTGCTAGTGGAGAATGAATACGAACGGTGCACCTCTTCGCGTGCTGCCTGTTCACTTCGTCTCCCTCTGTTGCTTCGCCTCCCGCCGCAGCCTGTTCGCGTCCCTCTCCTGTGCCTATATAAGAGAGGTCGCTCCTCTTCAGAGATACACATCAGAAGGTCCTCTTCCTCTCGCCACAAAGTTCCTGAGCACTGCGCTACTGCTACAATCTTCCCCATCCCAGTTTGCGGCGTGCACCGCAGGTCGGGACAGTAGGCCTCCTAAACAGCACCTTTTGAGTCATGTATGGGAGAAGAGTGATAAGGTTTTTGGGGAACGCTCAGCGCGACTACTGACTTCTTTGTTACGGACGCCCCGGACTCCGACGACTACTTCCCCGACGTCGACTACCTCCTCGACGACATGGAGGACACCGACCCCAAGTCCAGTGCCTCTGCTCCTGATGTTTTCCCGTACGTGTTCTTATTTTTTTTCTCTTAGAAGTCTTGCAATAGTTCCTTGTTCTAGTGTTTTCCCTAGACATGTTAGGCTCTACTTCATATATGCATCTTCATCTACTGTCTGCTCTAGAGATGATCGGTTCTAGCTCATATATGCAAATACTATTTACCTTCTCTTTGTCAAATCGCATGGCTTGTTTTATCACTACTATACTAGTCATGCTTTATCTAGTATTTCTCTTAATAAAATCATTCGGTAAATTGCTCATATTTCCAACAATCCAAAAACCTTATTATAGGCAATTTACCCCAAGTGGTTTTGCTGCTTCCATGAGACCTCCTATGTTTGAGGGTATCCACTATAAGAGGTGGCGCGTGAGAGCAGTCTTATGGTTTCAAACCATGAGTTGTTATGACGCCACTCTTGGCAAACCTGAAGGAGAGCAAGATGCTCAACAGGCACAAGCTTTTCAGAAAATGGATACCTTGTTTAAGGCTGCTCTCTTGAGTGTTCTTGGTGAGAACATAGTTGATGCTTATGCGTCAATTGATAATGGAAAAGATATGTGGGACGCACTCAAGGCCAAGTTTGGGGTCTCGGATGCTGGTACTAAGTTGTACATCATGTAGCAATTCTATGGCTACAGGATGACTGAAGAGCGCTCCATGGTTGAGCAAGCTCATGAGATACAGTCATTTGCTAGAGAACTTGAGCACTTCAATTGTATCCTACCAAACAAGTTTATTGCCGGAGGTATCATCACTAAGCTTCCTCCCACGTGGAGGAACTTTGCTACCTCACTGAAGCATAAGAGGCAGGAGTTTTCCATTCCGGATCTCATTGGTACTCTTGATGTGGAAGAAAAGGCGAGAGCAAAGGACAACCATGCTCGAGGTATTGAGGGAGGTTCTAGTGCCAATCTGGTACAGAAGAAGAACTTCCAGCCCCACAAGTTCAAGAACAAGGGCAAGTTTGATGGTGAAGCAAAGTTTGATGGGAAGAACAAGGCTGTGCAGCACATGAACTTCAAGAAGAAGAATGACAAGAAGAAAGGTGTTTGTCATGTGTGTGGGGATCCTGATCATTGGGCTCCTAGTTGCCCTAATCGCCATGACAAGCGTCATCCTGGGAAAGGCGGCAAGACCGCTAATGTTGTCGTTGGAGACACTGACATGAAGGATGCTGGGTATGGTATGTTTCCTACTATTCTTTCAGTATGTCATTCTCCTGATTGGTTGATTGACACGGGTGCTAATGTGCATGTATGCGGTGATATTTCCATTTTTCGTCTTATCAGACCGCAGGGACTTCAACCGTGTTGATGGGCAACGGTTCAAGTGCTTCTGTTCGTGGTGTTGGCACAGTCGATCTAAAGTTTACTTCAGGGAAGATCGTGCGGCTGAAGAACGTGCATTATGTCCCCTCTGTCAATAGAAATCTTGTTAGTGGACCTCTTCTGTGTAGAGATGGCTACAAGCTTGTCTTTGAGTCGAATAAATTTGTAATTTCCAAGTATGCAACCTTTGTTGGTAAAGGCTATGAGTTAGGAGGCTTGTTTCATTTATCCTTATCAGACATTTGCAATAAAGTTGTTAATCATGTTTGCAACAATAGTGAATCAAATGTGTGGCATTCATGTCTCTGTCATGTTAACTTTGGTTGCATGTCGCGACAAGCGAAGTTAAACTTAATCCCTAGTTTCACCACTGTCAAGGGATCTAAGTGTCAAAGTGTGCGTGCAAGCTAAGCAACCCGTAAGTCTCATGTGATTGCGGAAACGAGAAATCTTGCACCACTAGAGCTCATACATTCAGATCTATGTGAAATGAATGGTGTTTTGACAAAAGGTGGAAAGAAGTATTTTATGACGTTGATTGATGACTCCACTAGATACTGCCATGTGTATCTTCTGAAATCTAAGGATGAGGCTTTGAACTACTTCAAGATCTATAAAGCTGAAGCGGAAAACCAACTTGATCGAAAGATCAAGAGGCTTAGGTCCGATCGTGGTGGAGAGTATTTTTCAAATAAATTTGATTCCTTTTGTGCGGAACATGGTATAATCCATGAGAGGACGCCTCCCTATTCACCTCAGCCAAATGGGGTGGCCGAACGAAAGAACCATACTCTAACTGATTTGGTTAACGCCATGTTAGACACATCGGGTCTCTCCAAGGCATGGTGGGGGAGGCGATATTGACTGCATGTCATGTCCTAAACCGAGTTCCCACAAAGAACAAAGAGATAACTCCATTCGAGGAATGGGAGAAGAAAAGGTTAAAGCTCTCTTATCTACGAACCTGGGGTTGTTTGGCGAAAGTCAATGTGCTAATTCCAAAGAAGCGGAAGCTGGGACCAAAAACTGTGGATTGTGTTTTCCTGGGATATGCTTTTCATAGCATTGGTTATAGATTCTTGGTTATAAAATCTAAGGTACCTGACATGCATGTCGGTACGATCATGGAGTCGAATGATGCGACTTTCCTTGAAGATATCTTTCCCATGAAGGATACGGCTACCTCATCTAATCAGGAGATGCCTAGTTCATCGAATCAGGAACCAGTTACAATTGCTGAACCTGCCATTTCGATGAAACACTTTGAAAGTCATGTGGAGGAAAACAATGAAGCTCCTACTAGGAGCAAGAGACAGAGGACTGCAAATTCCTTTGGTGATGACTTTCTTGTGTATCTCATAGATGACACTCCCAGTTCTATTTCAGAGGCCTGTGCATCTGAAGATGCTGACTACTGGAAGGAAGTAGTTCGTAGCGAGATGGATTCCATCTTGACGAATGAAACTTAGGAGATAACTGATCGTCCTTATGGGTGCAAACCTATAGCATGCAAATGGGTATTCAAGAAGAAGCTTAGGCCTGATGGTACTATTAAAAAGTACAAGGCTCGGCTCGTGGCTAAGGGTTATACCCAAATGGAAGGTGAAGATTTCTTTGATACTTACTCACCTGTGGCTCGACTGACCACTATTCGAATTCTACTTTCACTAGCTGCCTCACATCGTCTTCTCGTTCATCAAATGGATGTTAAGACTGCTTTCCTGAATGGAGAGTTGGATGAGGAAATTTATATGAAACAACCAAATGGGTTTGTAACAGATGGTCAGGAAGGGAAAGTGTGCAAGTTGCTGAAGTCTTTGTATGGACTCAAGCAAGCACCCAAACAGTGACATGAGAAGTTCGAAAGAACTTTAATAGCTACAGGCTTTGTTGTGAATGAAGCTGACAAATGTGTGTACTATCGCCATGGTGGGGGCGAAGGAGTTATGCTTTGCTTGTATGTTGACGACATACTGATTTTTGGAACAAATCTGAATGTTATTAAGGAGGTCAAGGATTTCCTATCTCGCTGCTTTGAGATGAAGGATTTAGGAGTGGCCGATGTCATTCTGAACATCAAGTTGTTGAGAGATGATGATGGTGGGATTACATTGCTTCAATCTCACTATGTGGAAAAGATCTTGAGTCGCTTTGGCTACAGTGACTGCAAGCACTCTCCAACACCATATGATGCTAGTGTGTTGCTTCGAAAGAATCAAAGAATTGCTAGAGACCAATTGAAATATTCTCATATTATTGGCTCGCTTATGTACTTAGCCAGTGCTACAAGACCTGACATCTCTTTTGCTGTTAGCAAACTGAGACGGTTTGTCTCAAAACCAGGAGATGTGCATTGAAAAGCTCTAGAGAGAGTTTTGCGTTATTTGAAAGGCACTGCGAATTATGGAATTCACTACACTGGACACCCAAAGGTGCTTGAAGGGTATAGTGACTCAAACTGGATCTCAGATGCTGATGAGATAAAGGCCACGAGCGGATATGTATTCACTCATGGAGGTGGCGCTGTTTCTTGGAAGTCTTGCAACCAGACCATCTTAACAAGGTCAACAATGAAAGCAGAACTCACAGCACTAGATACAGCTACGGTCGAAGAAAATTGGCTTCGCCGGCTCTTGAATGACTTGCCGGTTGTTGAGAAATATGTACCGGGTATCCTTATGAACTGCGACAATCAAACTGTGATCACGAAAGTGAACAGCTCAAAGGATAACATGAAGTCATCAAGACACGTTCAGAGAAGGTTAAAGTCTGTCAAAAAAATGAGAAACTCCGGAGTTATTGCATTGGATTATATCCAAACGTCTAAAAATCTGGCAGATCCTTTTACTAAGGGTCTATCACGTAATGTGATAGATAATGCATCGAGGGAGATGGGTATGAGACCCACAATATGAGTTGTTCACAGTGGTAACCTATTCTTTGTGATCGGAGATCCCGTGAATTAGATGTGAAAGACAAGTTGTTGGTCAACAGGGAGGAGAGTACCCTTACTATTAAAAATACCATTCCATGAAGATGCAATACTCTCCTAAATCTGCATGGCAGGTTGATGTATATCTTAATGTGTTCTAAGTGGCTCTTTGAAGCAGAGATGTTGCCCTGCAGAACATCTTTTGAAGAACGCACCTATATGAGTCTGATTGTTAAACATCGCAATCTATGAGAGTAGGGTTCTCTCCAGTAAACTCATGAAAGGTCTCGAAGTATGACGCATAAGCTCCACCCGCGGGGAAGACCCACGGTAGCCACGTATCGGTCAAGGCTTTGTGTGAAGCTAGGTTCGCAGAAAACTTGCAGTTCAAGGCCCAGCCCACTGTTCAAGTTGCTTACTAGTGTAGCATAGAGTTCTAGGTGAAAGTTCAACTTAACAGTCTCCACTGTAGTACCGGTATATAAAATAGTGTTTTGGAACCAAAGGCAGATTTTGTGTGCCTCTGAGATCTGGTGGTGGTTTGCTGGAATTTTGTCTATTTTGGGCCTAGCCCAATAGCAGTTTCAAAAATTCCTAATAAATCCTAGAGGCCCACGCAGCCCATTCATGCAAGGCAAGAGGTGGAACTAAAGTTTAGTCCCACATTGCTAGTTTAGAGGGAGTTGGACCTCTTTATAAGGGAGGCTCTTTCCCCACTTGTATGAGCATTAGAACAAGAAGGACATCCACACGCGCTCCTCCTTCGCCGCCCGCCACGCCTCGCCACGACGCGCCACGGGTTGCGGAAATGAGCCGAGCCGATGTCCAAATTTTTGCCACGCACGACGGGTATACGAACGGTCACACGGGAGCTGAAACATTTTGCTATAGTGGAGAATGAATACGAACGGTGCACCTCTTCGCGTGCTACCTGTTCACTTCGTCTCCCTCCATTGCTTCACCTCCCGTCGCAGCCTGTTCGCGTCCCTCTCCTGTGCCTATATAAGAGAGGTCGCTCCTCTCCAGAGATACACATCAGAAGGTCCTCTTCCTCTCGCCACAAAGTTCCTGAGCACTACGCTGCTGCTACAATCTTCCCCATCCCGGCTTGCGGCGTGCACCGTAGGGCGGGACAGTAGGCCTCCTAAACCGCACCTTTTGATTCATGTACGGAAGAAGGGTGATAAGGTTTTTGGGGAGCGCTCAGCGCGACTACTGACTTCTTCGTCACGGACGCCCGGGACTCCGATGACTACTTCCCCGACGTCAACTACCTCCTCGACGACATGGAGGACACCGACCCCAAGTCCAGTGCCTCTGCTCCTGCTGTTTTCCCGTACGTGTTCTTATTTTTCCTGTTAGAAGTCCTGCAACAGTTCCTTGTTCTAGTGTTTGCCCTAGACATGTTAGGCTCTACTTCATATATGCATCTTCATCTACTGTCTGTTCTAGAGATGATCGGTTCTAGCTCATATATGCAGATACTATTTACCTTCTCTTTGTCAAATCGCATGGCTTGTTTTATCACTGCTATACTAGTCATGCTTTATCTAGTATTTATGTTAATAAAATCATTCGGTAAATTGCTCATATTTCCAACAGGGTGACGGGTTTTTGGTGGGCCGGAGCGATCAGAAGCGGGCTTGGGATCGGTCTAGACTCCCGCAAACCTCCCCATTTTTATCTCCGGTTTGCAGGAGAAATCGCGTCCGAACCGCCCCGCGGACCGATAAAGGTCGGTGTTGGATGGCTTCCGCGGCCCGGACAACGCGTTCCGGACGGTTGCAGGAGGTTTATGGGTCCAGGTTGAAGATGCCCTTAGATTTACCTTTTCCCATGGTTTAGTGCTTGCAGTTTCAAGCTGCACTGGTCACAGGACTACAGGAGCATGGTGTTCCCTGGCTATGCGGTCGTATTCTTTTTTGTTGACGAAGTACTGTATTTACCAATGGGTTCCCTTCACCAAACACGTGAGGAGCTAAGGTGAATGATATGTCGTCTCACGGAAACACATGTTGCTGCGGCCGGGTCAATGTGTTCAGCACGTGATGCCGCGGTCAGTGCATGTTTGACCTGGAATTGTGTTATCTGGCTCTGCAGTCCAAACACGTGGTTGAAACCCGTGAGGTGCTAAGTGTGTTGACCTAGAATTGTATTCCTAGACTAGAAAGCTCGGAGCAATTAAGGGAATGTTTGTAGAGTTTTGCAAGTGCCAGCAGTACTAGAGGGGGGCTACAGATCGGGTTTCGTATCCAGGTCGATGCTTCAATTTCTTTGGCTTTAGCGTAGCACGTTGTTAGAAGAGGAGAAAAATCTGCATGCATCAGGTAGACACTTGGTGGCATGCATGCACCAGCAAATCCGCACGGCAGGCAGTTCGAAATACAGTACTTATAAATAATCGACAAATTTTCCTTGAACATACCCACGCGGTCATATATGCAGTTTAAAACATAACGCGAGACGCTTTCGCACTACGCTTGCTGACACCAGCACCATTTAGCCGCCTCTAAGCTACTGCGCTGCATCCTGCATCTGCATGCCATGTCTAGCACTAGTGGCCGTATAAATATGTAGACGACGCATCGACCTTTCCCTCCACTGCTCTCTGGTTCAGCTGATCGACCATCCCCATGGCGACCGCGAGAATAGCCGCCGGGACCTGTTCCGCCATCGCCGGACATCGCCTCCGGCCTGCTGCGGTATCGCCGCTTGTGTCGAACTTGTCTCACTCACACCATCACAGAAGAAACCAGCCTCTTGGCCTTGCCTCGGCCCGTGCTGCCGAGCATGGTCTCACCGGAGCACACCGCCCCGAGTTCTTCCCCCATGACCATTGCCGTGCTCCTCCCTATTCGATGAGCGCGAGGAGGACGCGGACGATGGCAACTTCCGCTTTAGGTAAGAAACTCTGGTTTGCTCGTTCCTTTTTCGTCACCTTCGGAAGAGAGTGACCCGTCGCACCTCTAGTTGGAATTATTGCTGTCAGCAGTGAGTGACTAATTTACATCCGTATCTACTTGTATATTAAGATCAGATTCTCACCATTGAGATAGAGAAATAGTTATTTCTCAATGAGCCACAGAAATAACATAACCAATTTACAAATATATTTTTTATTATAAAAACAAACATGTGAAAGCTTACTTAAGAATGTGGAGAAATACTGTGTTGTTCAAACCATGCGGTCCGGCTCCACTCTCCATTGCCGTTGCATATCTTATTAGTACAGTCAGCTGCATTTGACAAGTGCTGGTAATCTATGTATATGACTTTTTTTTTCAAGTAAAATTATTTGTGAGGTTTTGTGACATGTTTGTTCGCAAGCTATCACTTAAAATCTGGGCATGGGCAGCCCGAGCTGACAGCCCGAGCCTGAAGCTCGACAGTTCGACCGGCTTGGGCTTCAGTTTATGACCCAAAAGCTCTATAAAGCCTAAAATGCCTTAAAAGAAGGGTTTAAGTGAAAAATATATAAATCATTTAATTAATATTTTAAATATAAAATGCTATCGTTTTTACTTTTCATACTAGGCAAGGCCGGCCTTGGGATTTTAGGGTCGGGCTATTTAGTGCACAACCCACGGAATTAACAGGCCAATTATCAGTTGTCAGTGTACATTTTCCGCAAAAGAAAATTACTGTACATACACAATTTAACAAGTGATACCATGATAGCCGAGAAGAGAAAGGGCTTGCAATCTATCTCGGAGGGCGGCACTTTAGCTCGTGGGAGCATATGCTCTGAATGAACAGTAAATCAAAAAAATATCAAACTAAATTCTAAAAAGTGTATACATGTTCAGAGTATGGTATGTTCGTGCAACTTTTAATGCAAAAATGAATAGTTATGCTTTCTGTGGGGAAAATAAGACAAAGTCCAGTGCTCCAAAACAAGCAAAAAAATGACACTTCGCCTTTTTTAACAGAAGTCATGGTACATTTTTATTAATTTTTACAGATAATCAACGCATATGAACATATACATGTATAATTTCCTGTATTCTTATATATTTGTAGGTTATTTTCAACATGCAGAGGATATGCTCCTAGTACTATTTAGCCTTTGTTTCAGGGCCGATCCATAAAAGAATAGGCTTTGTACACTAGAATCTTGGACCATACATGAATAGGAAACACCGCATATTAGCACCAATACTGACGCCGCTGGAATTTGGGATCGACACACCCATGTGGGAGCAGTGGCTCCTTGGCTCTGAAAAAATCTCAAAATATATAAGTATATAATTTTTTAAAGGAGACCTCTCACTTGGTTTTTTACATCTAAAAGAAATACACTATTAGTATGTCTTAAATTACAAGCAGCTTCAAAGATCTTTTTTGTTAAAAGAATCCCCAGTTCATGTCGCAACTTTTTGTTCCGAGAGTAGAGACAGCGAAAGATCAGCATCTAATTGACGTGTGACATAAATCTCCTTTTCTTCAAACAGCGAAGAAGAGTTTGGTAGGAGAAAATGCAGGCCTGCGAAACAAGGTATGAATCAATGTTCCAGTAATATGTGTGAGGCTGCGCTGATGATTTTACGGCCTGAACTAAATACAAGCATCAAATGTTGCATACAAATTAGGAACGGGAGGCTAGAATAAGGAAGCAGCTTCAGAATCCTGAATTGACACCATCTCCGTACGACACAGCATGGGTTGCTATGGTGCCCTTGCGGGATTTCCCTAGTGCTCCACACTTCCCTCGGTGCCTTGAATGGATATTGCAAAGCCAACAGGATAATGGTTCTTGGGGCATCAGCGAATTTGACTTGTCACCCGACAAGTCTACTCTCTTATCCACATTGGCGTGTGTTATTGCACTCAAGAAATGGAATGTTGGCCCGGAACACATCAGGAGAGGTATGGGAAAAAATATACTCCCTCCTTCCCAAAATAAGTGTCGTCATTTTAGTTCAAATTATACTTATTTTGGAACGGAGGGAATACTTGTTAGGGTTGTGTCATTTTATTATCTTCTGTTTATACGATCTAACAACTTTTGTTGAGATAAAATGGTCTATACTGACATAACTATATTTTTCCTTTTGCGAAACAGGACTGCATTTTATTGGAAAAAAATTCTCCTTCTCTATGGATGAGCAGATTGCTACTCCTATAGGTTTCAATATTACTTTTCCTGGTATGATTAGGCAAGCCATTGGAATGGGCTTGGAATTTCCAGCGAGACAAACTGATGTTGATGGGATTCTTCACGTCCGGCAGATGGAATTGAAAAGGTTTGTCAAATGACAATTATGGCACAAAAATGTGCACATGCATGCATTCCTTTCCCATTTATTTCTGGTTAGGATAGTTGGTTCTTACTCGAACGCAGCTAGTAGTGTGAATGGAATTTCTTTTGGCTGATTTGCTTCTTATCTCTTTCTTTTTATTAAGCTGATTTTTATTTTTATTTTTTGGAAACTTTTTGAAGTTCCATGATTCAAAGTATAGTAGAATGAGCATAATGTATCGTCTTTTTTCTTACCAATGAAATTAAAATAGCATTCATAATTTGAGTATTACATGCTAGTAACATTTTGAAAAAATGTATTAATACAGACTTGCTGGGGATAAATCTGATGGGAGAGAAGCATACATGGCTTATGTTGCTGAAGGGTTAGGAGTCCCACTGGACTGGAATGAACTTATCAAGTTCCAGAGGAATAATGGATCATTGTTCAACTCTCCTTCAGCAACTGCTGCTGCTTTAATCCACAATTATGATGACAAAGCCCTCCAGTACCTGAACTTGCTTGTTAGTAAATGTGGTAGTTCAGGTGGGTTTTTGTATATTTTCTCATCAAGAATTTGCAAGGGCATAAACTTTTTATATAGCTCACAAAATTGGAATTTTGCAGTACCAACAGTGTACCCGACAAATGTATATTGCCAGCTTTCAATGGTGGATTCTCTTGAAAAGATCGGGATATCTCACCATTTTTGTAGTGAGATAAAGACCATCTTAAACATGACATATAGGTAGTGACCATGAATAAACATTTGACATTTAGTTTTTGTAGCTTGTAAACTTGACTGTGCCCACCTTACAGTTTGTGGGTACAAAGAGATGAGGAAATCATGCTGGATGTAGCGACATGCGCAATGGCGTTTCGTCAGTTACGGATGAATGGATATGACGTTTCCTCAGGTACTTCATTGGGCGGAATTTCCTATCTTATTTATTTTACCTTTTGTATTTTTTAACTAATTAATTCACTAATTTCAATCTGATGCAGATGAGCTACGTCATGTTGATGAAGCCTCCACTTTTCATAATTCACTTCAAGGGTATTTAAATGATACAAAATCTATATTGGAATTATACAAGGCATCAACAGTCAGTGTAGAAGAAAATGAATTTATTCTTGATAATATTAGACACTGGTCAAGCAACTTATTAAGGGAAAAATTAATCCATGACGGCGTGCAAAGTAGGCCGGTCTTTGCAGAGGTGCTTGCATCAAATTTAGAACTCAAAAAATGATTTGATCCTATATTTAATTAGGGTACAGTTTATGTTTACTTTTATGCTTTTGTAATTTCAGGTGGAGTATGCTCTTAAATTTCCCTTTTATGCCACAATGGAACGCCTGGATCAGAAGTGGAACATTGAAAACTTTGATTTGAGGGGTTCGCAGATGTTGAAGACAGAACAATTGTAAAGTTTTATTTCCTAAAACACTTGTCAACTTTGAATCATATAAATATAAGTAGATGTTAGATACCAAATTTTAACATTTTGGTAAATCAGGCCATGTTGTGTAAACCAAGATATTCTAGCCTTGGCTATTGAAGATTTCACCTTCTCTCAATCTATTTACCAGGATGAACTCCAGCTTCTTGAACGGTAACTTGATAATTATGCTCTCTAGTCTTAGTAACTTCCTTTCTTAGAGAATTTTCAAATTTTCTTTGTTGCAACAGTTGGGTGAAGGAGACCAGGCTAGACCAGCTACTGTTTGCACGACAGAGGACAACATTTTGCTATCTTGCTGCTGCGGCTACCATGTTCCCTCCTGAACTGTCTGATGCTCGCATTTCATGGGCCAAAAATTCTATACTCTTAAATATTGTTGATGACTTCTTCGATATTGAGGGGTCAAGAGAAGAACTAGAAAACCTTGTAACACTACTCGAGAAGTACGATTCGTCAACTTGATCTCTTTATATGTCCTTTTTTAGCACCACTGATGGCATTTTCCTATCTAAAGATGCTGAGAAACCTTCTCCTTCATTTTATAAAGTAGTGTTATGACGATGTCTTGCTGTTCTAACAAGTCATTTTGCCTAATTTGCTAATGCGTGTCTTTAGGTGGGATGAGCACTCCAAAGACGAATTCTACTCTGAGCAAGTAAAAATATTGTTTTATGCCATTTACACTACAACGAACCATCTTGGAACAATGGCTTCATTTGTACAAGACCGTGACGTCAAAAAGCACCTAATAGAAATTGTGAGTTTCCCGTGAGTCTGAATGATTCTGAATTTTATTGTGCTTAGCATTGAAATGTTGCAAATCTTGTGTAGTGGCTACAACTACTGGGCACTATGATAACCGACGCAGATTGGCGGATGAGACAATATGTGCCGACAGTCGAAGAGTACATGGAAACTGCAATTGTATCATTCACATTGGCTCCCATTCTGCTCCCAGCATCATATTTTGTCGGGCAAACACTCTTGGCATCTGTTGTGAATGGTCAAGAGTACAATGAGTTATTCAGGCTAATGGGCACTTGTTGCCGACTCCTCAACGACATTCAAGGCTTTGAGGTATTTCGGCCCCTTTATGGCTTAAAGTTTGTGTCTTCCAATTTGGTATAGCTCTGTAAGCATATCATTTTTTCACATATGGCTTCAGATATCACTACACGAAAAATATTTATATATACAAATACTTGGTATGACTAGAGGCGTCATAGTAAATAGTAATCCTCGCAAAAATCTAGATTTCCAGCCATTCATGGTATTATTTAGAGCACAGAACAATGCAAGTCCCATATTCACTTTGAGAGTTAGAAATCAAGTACTGATTTTTGTGCATACCGTGTTCATGTCGTGAATATTTGAGAAGATAGTAATTACTCATATCTCTGTAAGCCACTTTAGACCTTTAAGTTGTAGTTGGGCTATTCTGACAGATTTTTGGTCTACTATTAATACAGAGGGAGAGCAGCGAGGGAAAACTCGATAGTGTTTCACTACGTGTTCTCCACAGTGACGGTTCTATGTCCATTGAAGCGGCTAAAGAGTCAATAAGGAGATCTGTAGCCTCGTGTAGAAAAGACTTGCTGAGGTTGGTCCTTAAGGAAGATAGTGTTGTTCCTAGGGCATGCAGGGAGCTGTTTTGGAACATGTGCAAGATATGCCACTTCTTCTACTCTCACACTGATGCATTTTCCTCACCAACTGAGATGGTTAGCACAGTGAACGCAGTTATCCATGAGCCACTCAAACTCGAGATTCGTGATCTATCTTTGCCTGTGCAGTCAGAAAAATAAAGATTGCTTGTATTTTACCATGTTTGTATGGATCAAACAATTGGATGCGCTCTTAAAGAAAATAATCAGATATACAACGTGTATGTGTTTTTGCAGTAAAATAATGCTAGTTGGTTTTAACATCATTGATGTGAAATTAAGATCGGTCGCCTGTACAGTCTTCCCTATTTCAGGTCTAAAGCTCATGCATGTCTCAGGCATTGTACTTGTTTGAGGTGCATTTTCCCATCTTGATGCAGCACATGCCCAAGGTGCAGCACATCCCTTTGATTGTCTATCGTACATGTTTCGGACACTTAACATCATACATGAACTGGTTGCGTGCTCTAGAAAATAGCGGGACCCATCCGTATGGATGTTGCATGTTCTGTGGTTCACTAACAGTTGAAAGCTTTCTGTGTAGCATTGATGTAATTAAGACTGAAGGTACGTATCTGGTCTTGCATATGGGCTTCTATTTACCTACAGATGATTATATAAATCTCTTTCTCAACTATTCTAAAGCGGTCAAGCTTGTGTTGGTTTGATCTGCTGGCTAAACTAAACCTGACAGATAATTAGCTAAACAGAAAGGACGGATTTTGCCTTGATCAGTTGCAAACCGACCGACTGTAGCACCAGGTGTCACCCCTAGTGCACAGTGCTAATCCATACACATATATAAGGAAATGACATCAGAGCCATCTAGCTCTAAGATTGAATCCCCTGATGATCCATTCATGGATACATGTTTCCATTCAAGGACATATGCATCAAGTTTTATGTTTTCATGCTAAGCATGTGCCCCAGATGCTATCTGTATATGCTAGTTTGTCTTCGCAAGCGATTGATTCATGCTCCTGTTTAAGTTGTTCATATGTTTAAGCAGTAATAAGTCTCGATTTAGCCCTAAGTCACCTAAGTAACTAGCCCTATTTGTCGAATATAAACGAGCTAAAGTGCCGCATCAGTGAGCTAAGGGGCCCAGGGTTCTCGGTCTAAGTATCTATATGAGAAGGGATTTAGTCAAATTCGTTAACCCCTAAGATTTCAGCAAAACCCGGAACCCTAGAGGCGAAATCCCGGACACCATAACCCTAAATCAAAGAGTATGAGGGCGGCGGCCATTTACCTCAGGGCTGTGGCGCTCATCGTTGTCGTACGGCACGGCCATGGGCACCATCCAACATCTGCGAGTGAGCTCGGGTCCGAACTCGCCGTCCGCCGCACCGGCCGATGGCCATGCCTCCTCGCACGCTTGTATTCGTCGGGTGCTCGCCGCCGCGCCGGAGCTAGCGAAGTGCGCTGTCGCCGTCGCGGGGACGCCTGCACGCACACGGTAAACTCGCAAAGGTCACGGACGAGCACCGCTCAACGGAGTCGCGTGCAGGCCAAAGCCTCACGCGATTCCAGCGAGAGGCACTCGCCTGCGCCGTCATCTTGCTCGGCTGCGGCATGTGCTGGTCGCCGCCGCCTCGCTCGCTCGCTGGTCGCCGCCGTGGGAGAGAAACGGAAAGGGGGGGTGGGGGATAGGGTTCGGGGCGATTTGATTTCCAGCCACTACTTACTTTGAACTTTGACAATTTGCCACTGCTTAGATTGTAATTGATCTTTTGCCACTCTTTAGTTTGCCATTTGATTTTTGCCACTTTTTAACACAAAAACAATTCCTGCAAATGATGGATATATTGTATGGACAAAACGATGGGCAAGTATGCCCTTGTGTGCCAATTTGACGCCCACGCATGCCAGAACTCAAATAAAAAGTGAAGCGGCGGCTACCTCGCAGAACATGGTGGTCCCCGACGGTCGCCGGCTACCTCCCGGTGTCCATGGTGAGCCGCGACATGGTCCCGGCGACGGCTGCATGAAGCGGTGACGAGCAGTAGCAGCAGCAGTATGCGGCACCGACGAGAAGCAGCAACAGTAGCCCGTGGCGGCGGCGAGCAGCAGTACCACAAGGCGACGGGGACAAGCAGCTGGACGTGATGGCGAGAGCAGCGGCGCACGGCTGGAAGGGTAGGCGGCGAGCAGATGCACGGAGCAATTTGCCATGGACGTCCCTATATGCGCTGCCTTGGCTGCTCGTGGTGGTCGCAGAGGAGCCGCGGGGGGTCTCGGTCCGCCATGGTTGTGGCGAGGGTAGGGGTGCGGAGCTAGGGTTGGTGGGGTGGTTTTGAAGGCCAGCACCGGGAGGTAGTCGCCGGCTTCGAAGGCCACCGGAGCGCCGCCATCTCCCGTGTGTACCGCAAACCAAAATCGAGGAACGGGCGATGGGGATCGATACTATCCTCAATCGGTTGCAAAGTGCAAATTAGGAATTTCACCATGGGTCCCATCTAACAGGGGCAAAAGAACAAAGTGCAAAGTAACATGTGGCAAAAAAGCAATTACAAAGTAACCGGTGGCAGATTGTCAAAGTACAAAGTAAGAAGGGGCATAAAATCAAAAAACCCTAGGGTTCGTGGGGGAGTGATGTTGGCGGCGGTTTTCTTCCTTCCCGCGCATCCACGACCGTCAGGTCGCTATCCGACGTCTCAAAGCAGAAGGCAGCTATGCGGCGCGGCTAGCTTTCTTTTTTGGGAGCTCCTGTTCGGCGCCTTAGAGCAACTCTAGCAGAACCCAAAAAACGCCAACCCGCGTAATGCTTTTGCAGTTCACGAAAAGGTTATATGCGGGCCGGCGCGGGCGCGATCAGACTCAGTCCCCGCAAAACGGACCCCTAAAAAAGGATATTCGGTGAATATGCTTTTTTACGGGTCGGCTATGCGGGGTCTGCGCGTCGACCCGCAAACCGAAGACGCCCAATTATCGAATTTGACATCGATTCCGACAAATGAGTTTAAATTCAAACAGTAGAACACAGTTCACACGCAAATAAAAGCTTAGTTTTGTAGAACAAACGCAAAAGGGGGTCTTGCAAAAGTGACGACCACGTCCGACATCATCTTGGTCGATGTTCACTCCGAGCCACCGAGTCCATCGAGGTCATCGTAACCACCGAGTAAACCTCCGGCACTTGTTCCAACTCCAGCACCAAAATCATCGGCTGGTGCACTGAACGCATCGGCGACATTGGTTCCAAACCGCGTTGAGAAAACATCTCTGACAATGTAACACGCACTGGCCGACGCAAGCATTCTCCTCTTCAAGATATTTCTTCTTGCCATATCATGTCATTCTCTAGTGAGGTCGTCCATGTCATTGCGGTTCAATGTCATGATCTTGTTCTCTTTGGCAAGCAACTTGGACATGGCTTTATTTTCAGCGGCACGTGCTCTTCTCTCCTCAATGGCCGCTTTGTGCAGCCCCTCGTCCTTGAGCAATTGCCACTTTTCTTGCTTCTCCCGTGACTTCTTCTCGACCAACTCTTTCTTTATCTCCAATGACTTCATTAACATCAACTCATTTGATTGCACCATGACATCAATCTTGTCCCGCAAGCTCGATGCTTCGTGCTCTTTCTTCATCTTCTTCTTGGTCTTTTTGTCACCATCGGGCTTGTTCAAGTTTCTTGGGCCATCATCATCCTCATCTTCATTCATGTTTATAAGTGAACCTCTCTTCGGTGGGGATTCTTTGTCAATTAACTTCCACTTCTCGCACTCTTTGAGCAAGTCCCAATAATGCTCTAGTTTGAAGAATTTTCCTTCTGAAGCTTCCATGTCTCTGTATCTTTGTTGGGTAATTTTGGCCTGCACAATTTGAACAAAGTCAAATGATGTAATCATTTCATATGATGCAGTATGATGTGCACAACTTGGGACATGAAAACAAACTCACATAGTCAGATTTCACGGTTCCACTTGGAGGTGCATTGCGTACTTGTTCCAAGCAAGCTGCCCAACGGCTGCAAATAGGCTTGATCACATCCCAACGCCCTTAGAGTGACCGAAAGGTGCGTGGGGTCCTATTGGGATACTTTGCCATCATGCGGAAGTACTGATCTTCGATCCTTTGCCAATACCTCTTGGCGGTTTGAGACGTATGTGCAAGCATCAAGAGATACCGCACCCCAAGGCTTGATCAAGATTTGATCTTCCAAGATCGTGTAGTTCTTTGATCTCTAGCTTTTTCTTGCTTGCGCTTGCTCATACGCCCCCTCATTTATCTCCTCCAATTCTTCTTAACCACCGTGATCATCCATGCTGCCCTCTGTTTCATTGTAATTGAATGCAGCGAACGAGGCTTGATCGATGTCAACGGCATTGGTGTCCAACAAGTTCACGAACTCAGCAGTGGCATTGTTCGAACAACCGCTATAGCGAGCGACAAACAAGTCACGAGCTACCGCAATGGCGAAAAGCAAAGAAAATTGAAGGCACCGAAAAGGCATACCTTCCGGCCATTTCGTCAAACACCTCGCTTGCGGTGGAAGCAGAGCCATTGAGCGGCATCGCCGGGGAACCTCTTTCTGGGGCGGAGGGAGTGGATGAAGGAGCCGGCTTCTTTGTACCTGGAATCCTCTTGCGCTTTATGCCTGAGACCTTGCCGACCTTCTCCGTCATCGGACGGGATCGCGTAGCGGCATTGGCGCCCGGAGCGCGGGCCTTCCCGGCGGGGGCAGCCGGATTCCCACCCTGCACGACCACATTGCCCTGCCGCTTGCGGGCAGGCGCAATGGTGCCTTGGGCGACGACAGGCCAACATGGCCGACGACAAGATCCGTCTGAGGGGATTAAGCGTGCGCGACCTCGACGGTGACGGGGGACGACAGGTGAAAGATCGAGGATGTCGCCTAGAGGGGGGTGAATAGGCGCTTTAAAATAATTACGGTTTAGGCTTGAACAAATGCGGAATAAACCTAGCGGTTAATTTGTCAAGCACAAAACCTACAACAACTAGGCTCACCTATGTGCACCAACAACTTATGCTAAGCAAGATAAGCAACTATGTGATAGCAAGATATATGACAAAGAACAATATGGCTATCACAAAGTAAAGTGCATAAGTAAAGGGGCTCGGGTAAGAGATAACCGAGGCACACGGAGACGATGATGTATCCCGAAGTTCACACCCTTGCGGATGCTAATCTCCGTTTGGAGCGGTGTGGAGGCACAATGCTCCCCAAGAAGCCACTAGGGCCACCGTAATCTCCTCAGGCCCTCGCACAATGCAAGATGCCGTGAATCCACTAAGGGACCCTTGAGGGCGGTCACCGAACCCGTACAAATGGCGACCCTTGGGGGCGGTCACCGAACCCGTACACTTTGGCAACCCTTGGGGGCGGTCACCGGTACCCGTCAAATTGCTCGGGGCGATCTCCACAATCTAATTGGAGACCCCGACGCTTGCCCGGAGCTTTACACCATAATGATTGAGCTCCGAACACCACCAACCGTCTAGGGCGCCCAAGCACCCAAGAGGAACAAGCTCAAGGGCACCAAGCACCCAAGAGTAATAAGCTTCTCAACTTGTAACTTCCACGTATCACCGTGGAGAACTCAACCCGATGCACCAAATGCAATGGCAAGGGCACACGGAGTGCCCAAGTCCTTCTCTCTCAAATCCGACCGAAGCAACTAATGCTAGGGAGGAAAATGAGAGGAAGAACAAGAAGGAGAACACCAAGAACTCCAAGAACTAGATCCAAGGGGTTCCCCTCACATAGAGGAGAAAGTGATTGGTGGAAATGTGGATCTAGATCTCCTCTCTCTATTCCCTCAAAAACTAGCAAGAATCCATGGAGGGATTAAGAGTTAGCAAGCTCGAAGAAGGTCAATAATGGGGGAAGAACACGAGCTCAAAGGATAAGGTTGAATGGGGAAGAAGACCCCCTTTTATAGGAGCTCCTGAATCCAACCGTTATGCTCACAGCCCGCACAGAGCGGTACTACCGCTCCAAGGAGCGGTACTACCGCTAGGGCGGTAGTACCCCTTCGAAACACAACAGCGAGGAGGCAAAAAGGCCAAAAGAACCTTCGGAGCAGTAGTACCGCTCGTCCTCACAGTACTACCACTCGACCTCACGGTACTACCGCAAATGGTAGCGGTACTACTGCTTGCGAGCGGTACTAAAAAAATACTTCTGTGCCTACTTCCGCTGAGCAAAACACGAGATTTTGGTCTGGAGCGGTACTACCGCTTAGGAGCCGCGGTAGTACTGCTCTGGGGCGGTACTACCGCTCAGGAGCCGCGGTAGTACTGCTCTGGAGCGGTAGTAAAAAATTACATCCGCTCTAGTCGCGGTAGTACCGCTGCAGCCTTTACCAAAATAGCCACAACGTTTGCAAACGGACTCCGAATTCAACGAAACCAAGTTTGTTGGAAAGCTAACGACATGGGCTAACACAATATTGATAGAAATATCAAGAATAAGCAAATGAGAAAAGTCCCAAAGGAAAATCGTGAGAACCCTTCCTCGGAAAAGACCGATAAAACCTCCAACACCGAAAACATCATAGAAGACGCATGTGAACTCCGTTTTCGATGAACTCAAGCTTGTCATCAAGATGACCATAAGCTCTAAGACTCACAAAGAGAACCAAACAAGAACCAAGAAACATGATGCAAGTATGCAAGGGTTTGAGCTCTCTACTAACGATACGATCAAGCTACCAACTTGAGAGCCCCCCTTGATAGTACGGCAAACGATCATATAACCCGGTCTCCCTACTACCACCATGAGACCGGTAAAATAGAAAACCTATCAAGGGCAAACCTTTGCCTTGCACATGGTCCACTTGAGCTAGATGATGACGATCTTGACTCCCTCAAGATGGACCACCTTTCTTGATTGCGTTGGCTCGATGAAGACTAGATGATTGCTCCCCCATAGTCCACTATGGGTGAGCCACTCTTCGGCTCATCTTCACAAGTCCATTTACACCACAATGGATGGCAAGATTCAAGCACTTGATCTCTTCGTGATGCTCCACTTGAACTTGCACACGGCAATCTTGATGACGATCACCACTTGATGTCATCCTTTCCATGGGTTGTATGATATCTTCCTCTTGATGCAAGCCCATGGATACGTACCTAACCCCACATAGAACTCTCACATAGACCATGGGTTAGTACACAAAGTGCAATGGACAATGCTTACCATACCATGGGATCACTTGATCCCTCTCGGTACATCTTCTACGCTTTGTTAGTTGATCAACTTGATTCACTATTGACTTAGTCTTGATCAACCTTAAATCTTTGCAACTCTCTTCATTTGGATGATGTATTGAAGGTAAACATGAATGATCACACAACCTTCTTCTTCAAGACATGCTTGCAATAAGCTCAACACTCGCATGACCAATCTTTGGATAATTCCTTAATAGCACCTTGGTCAACTCATAAACTCCTTGAAACCAACACATGGACTTCAAGAAAATCCTATGGACAAATCCTTCAAATATAACTCAAGACAACCATTAGTCCATAGAGATTGTCATCAATTACCAAAACCAAACATGGGGGCACCGCATGTTCTTTCAGCAGGGATGTTGGGGAACGTAGTAATAATTCAAAAAAATTCCTACGTGTCACCAAGATCAATCTAGGAGATGCTAGCAACGAGAGAGAGGGAGTGCATATTCATACCCTTGAAGATCACTAAGCGTAAGCGTTACAAGAACGCGGTTGATGGAGTCGTACTCGCGGCGATTCAAATTGCGGAAGATCCGATCCAAGCGCTGATCGGACGGCGCCTCCGTGTTCCACACATGTATAGCACGGGACGTCTCCTCCTTCTTGATCCAGCAAGGGGGAAGGAGAAGTTGAGGAAGAACTCCAGCAGCACGACGGCGTGGTGGCGATGGAGCTCGTGGTTCTCCGATAGGGCTTCCCCAAGCATTATGGAGGAGGAAGAGGTGTAGGAAGGAGAGGAAGGGCAGCACTAGGGCGTGTCAGGGTGCGGCTGCCCTCTCTCTCTCCCTAACTATATATAGGGCAAAGGGGGAGGAGGAGGCGCCCTAGGGTTTCCCCTGGGGGTGGTGGCCAAGGCAGATTGGATCTCCCTAGGGAAACCCTAGGGAGACTTGCCCCCCAAGCCAAGCAGGTGGAGGCTTGCCTCCCAAGCCAGGTGGTGGCGCCCCACCTCCCCAAGTAACATGGGAAAGGGTGTGGGGGCGCACAACCCCTTAGTGGGCTGGTTTGCCCCCTCCCCTTGGCCCATGAGGCCCAGCAACACTTGTCGGGGCCCCCGAAACACCTTTCGGTCATGCTGGCCATAGCCCGGTACCCCCGGAACACTTTTGGACTCCAATGCCCTTTGTCCAATATATCCATCTTCACCTCCGGACCATTCCGGAGTTCCTCATCATGTCCGGGATCTCATCTGAGACTCCGAACAACCTTCGGTAACCACATACTATTCCCGTCACAACTCTAGCGTCACTGAACCTTAAGTGTGTAGACCCTACGGGTTCGAGAACCATGCAGACATGACCGATATACCTCTCCGGCCAATAACCAATAGCGGGATCTGGATACCCTATTGGCTCCCACATGTTCCACGATGACCTCATCGGATGAACCACGATGTTGGGGATTCAATCAATCCCGTATACAATTCCCTTTGTCCATTGGTATGTTACTTGCCCGAGATTCGATCATCGGTATCCTTATACCTCGTTCAATCTCGTTACTGGCAAGTCTCTTTACTCATTCCGTAACGCATGATCCCGTGGCTAACTCCTTAGTCACATTGAACTCATTATGATGATGCATTACCGAGTGGGCCTAGAGAAACCTCTCCGTTATACGGAGTGACAAATCCCAGTCTCGATTCGTGCCAACCCAACAGACACTTTCGGAGATACCCGTAGTGCACCTTTATATTCACCCAGTTACGTTGTGACGTTTGATACACCCAAAGCATTCCTATGGTATCTGGGAGTTGCACAATCTCATGGTCTAAGGAAATGATACTTGACATTAGAAAAGCTCTAGCAAACGAACTACACGATCTTGTGCTATGCTTAGGATTGGGTCTTGTCCATCACATCATTCTCCTAATGATGTGATCCCGTTATCAACGACATCCAATGTCCATGGTCAGGAAACCACAACCATCTATTGATCAATGAGCTAGTCAACTAGAGGCTCACTAGGGACATACTGTGGTCTATTTATTCACACATGTATTACGGTTTCCGGTTAATACACTTATAGCATGAACAATAGACAATTATCATGAACAAGGAAATATAATAATAAACATTTTATTATTGCCCCCAGGGCATATTTCCAACAATCGCCCACTTGCACTAGAGCCAATAATCTAGTTACATTGTGATGAATCAAACACCCATAGTGTTCTAGTGTTGATCGTGTTTTGCTCGTGAAAGAGGTTTAGTCAATGGGTCTGCAATATTCAGATCCGTATGTACTTCACAAATCTCTAGGTCATATTGTAGATGTTGCTTCCACGCTCCACTTGTAGCTATCCCAAATGGTTGCTCCACTATACGTATCTGGTTTGCTACTTAGAGTCATCCGGATAGGTGTTAAAGCTTGCATCGACATAACCCTTTACGACGAACTTTTTATCACCTCCATAACCGAGAAACATTTATTTATTCCTCTAATGAAAATTTTGACCGTTGTCCAGTGATCCACTCCTGGATCACTCTTGTACCCCCCTTGCCAGACACGTGGCAAGGCACATATCAGATGCGGTACACAGCATGGCATATCGTACAGAGCCTATGGCTAAGGCATAGGGGATGGCCTTCGTCCTTTCTCTTTCTTCTGACGTGGTCGAGCTTTAAGTCTTAACTTCACACCTTACAACTCAGGCAAGAACTCCTTCTTTGACTGATCCATTTTGAACCCCTTCAAAATCATGTCAAGGTATGTGCTTTGTGAAAATCTTATCAGGCGTCTTGATCTATCTCTATAGATCTTGATACCCAATATTTAAGCAGTTTTACCTAGGTCTTCCTTTGATAAACTCCATTCAAACAACCCTCTATGCTTTCCAGAAATTCTACATCATTTCCGATCAACAATATATCATCCACATATACTTATCAGAAATGTTGTAGTGCTCCCACTCACTTTCTTGTAAATACAAGTTTTTGCAAACTTTGTATAAACCCAAAAGCTTTGATCACCTCATCAAAGCATATGTTCCAACTCCAAGATGCTTGCTCCAGTCCATAGAAGGATCGCTGGAGCTTACATACCTTTTAGCATCCTTAGGATCGACAAAACCTTCTAGTTGCATCACATACAACCTTTCCTCACGGAAACCGTCAAGGAAACTTTGTTTTGACATCCATCTGCCATATTTCGTAAATGAAAATGCAGCAACTGCTAACATAACTCTAACAGACTTCAGCTTCGATATGATTGAGAGAGTCTCATCACAGTCAACTCCTTGAACTTGTCGGAAACTTCTTTGAGACAAGTCGATCTTCATAAATGGTGACATCACCATCAGCATATGTCTTCTTCTTAAAGATCTATTTATTATAAATGGGTTGCCGATCATCGGGCAAGTCCACCAAAGTCCATACTTTGTTCTCATACATGGATCCTATCTCGGATTTCATGGCTCCTAGCCATTTGTTGGAATCCGGGCCCACTATCGCTTCTCCATAGCTTGTAGGTTCACCGTTGTCCAACAACATGACTTTTAAGACAGGGTTACCACTCAAAAGTTGTACGCACCCTTGTCGACCTACGGGGTTCGATAGTAACTTGATCTGAAGCTTCATGATCATCATCATTAGCTTTCTCTTCAATTGACGTAGGTGCCACAGAAACATCTTTCTGTGTTGCTCTACTCTCTGGTTGAAGTAAAGGTTTAACAACCTCATCAAGTTCTATCTTCCTCCCACTCAATTCTTTTGAGAGAAGCTCTTTCTTGAGAAAGGACATGTTCTTGGCGAAAAACACTTTGCCCTCAGATCTGAGATAGAAGGTATACCCAATCGTCTTATTTGGGTATTCTATGAAGATACAATTGTCCGCTTTGGGTTCGAGCTTTTCTGGCTGAAGCCTATCGACATAAGCATCGTAGCCCCAAACCTTAAGAAACGACAACTTAGGTTTCTTGCCAAACCATAGTTCACACGGTGTTGTCTCCATGGACTTAGATGGTGCCCTATTTAAAGTGAATGTAGTTGTCTCTAATGCATAACCCCAAAACGATAGCGGTAGATCGGTAAGAGACATCATAGATCGCACCATATCCAATAGAGTGCGATTACGAAGTTCGTACACACCATTACACTATGGTGTTACAGGTGGCGTCAACTGTGAAACCATTCCACCTTGTCTTAAGTGATTGCCAAACTCATAACTCAAATACTCTCCCCTTGATCATATCGTAGGAACTTGATCTTCTTGTTATGGTGATTCTCAACTTCACTCTAAAATTGCTTGAACTTTTCAAATGTATTAGACTTATACTTCATTAAGTAAACATGCCCATATCTACTCAATTCATTGGTGAAGGTGAGAAAATAATGATATCCACCGCATGCATCAACACTCATCGGACTGCACACATCAGCATGTATGATTTCCAACAAGTCACTTGCTCGTTCTATCATTCCAAAAAAACGGGGTTTTCGTCATCTTGCCAACGAGGCATGGTTCGCATGTGTCAAGTGATTCAAAATCAAGTGACTTAAAAAGTCCATCGGCATGGAGGTTCTTCATGCACTTTACACCAATATGACCTAAGCGGTAGTGCCACAAGAAAGTGGTACTATCATTATCAACTCTACATCTTTTGGCATCAATGTTATGAACATGTGTATCACTACGACTGAGATTCAATAAACCATTCACATTGGGTGCATGACCATAGAAGGTGTTATTCATGTAAATAGAATAACCATTATTCTCTGACTTAAATGAATAACCGTATTGCAATAAACATGATCTAACAATGTTCATGCTCAACGCAGACACCAATGCAAACAACATTTATCTAGGTTTAACACTAATCCCGAAGGTAGAGCGAGCGTGCGATGGTGATCACATCAACCTTGAAAACATTCCAACACACATCGTCACCTCGCCCTTAGCTAGTCTCCATTTATTCCGTAGCTTTTGTTTCGAGTTACCAATATTAACAACTGAACTGGTATCTAATACCCAGGTGCTACTAGGAGTACTAGTAAGGTACACATCAATAACGCATATATCAAATATAATTTTGTTTAAGTTGCCAGCCTTCTTATCTACCAAGTATTTGAGGCAGTTCCGCTACCAGTGACCGTTCCCCTAATAGAAGCACTTCGTCTCGGGTTTGGGTTCTTGGGATTCTTCACTGGAGCCGCAACTGGCTTGCCATTCATGAAGTTTCCCTTCTTGCCCTTACCCTTCTTGAAACCAGTGGTCTTGTTAACCATCAATCCTTGATGCTCCTTATTGATTTCTACCTTCACGGCCTTAAGCACAACGAACAGCTCCGGGATCATCTTCCCTTGCATGTTATAGTTCATCATAAAGCTCTAGTAGCTTGGTGATAGTGATTGGAGAACTATGTCAATCACTCTCTTATCTGGAAAATTAACTCCCACTTGATTCAAGCGATTGAAGTACCCCAGACATTCTGAGCACATGCTCACTAGCTGAGCTATTCTCCTCCATCTTGTAGGCAAAGACCTTGTCAGAGGTCTCAAACCTCTCAACACGGGCATGAGACTGAAATACCAATTTCAGCTCTTGGAACATCTCACATGTTCCATGGCGTTCAAAAACTCCTTTAGAGCCCCGAGTCTAAGCCGTAAAGCATGGTGCACTAAAATGTCAAGTAGTCATCAGAATGTGTCTGCCAGATGTTCACAACATCCACAGACGACGCTAGAGGGGTTGGCATATGGAGCGATGCATCAAGGACAGCAGCCTTCTGTGTAGCAGTGAGAACAATCCTCAGACTACGGCCCTAGTCCGCACAATTGCTCACAATATCTTTCAACTTAGTCTTTCTCTAGGAATGTATTAAAACAAGAAGCTAAAGCGCAAGCTATTGATCTACAACATAATTTGCAAAGATAATTTAGACTATGTTCATGATAATGAGTTCAACTAATCAAATTATTTAATGAACTCCCACTCAGATAGACATCCCTCTGGTCATCTAAGTGATACATGATCCAAATCGACTAGGCCGTGCCTGATCATCACGTGAGACAGACTAGTCATCAACAGTGAACATCTCCATGTTGATCGCATCTACCATACGACTCATGTTCGACCTTTCGGTCTCTTGTGTTCTGAGGCCATGTTTGTACATGCTAGGCTTGTCAAGTCAACCTAAGTGCTTTGCATGTGTAAATCTGGCTTACACCCGTTGTATGCGAATGTTAAAATCTATCACACCTGATCATCACATGATGCTTCGAAACAATGAACCTTCACAACGGTGCACAGTTAGGGGGAACACATTTCTTGAAATTTTAGTGAGGGATCATCTTATTTGTGCTACCATCGTTCTAAGCAAATAAGATGTAAACATGACAAACATCACATGCAAATCATAAAGTGACATGATATGGCCAATATCATCTTACACTTTTGATCTCCATTTTTGAGGCGCGGCATGATCACCATCGTCACCGACATGACACCATGATCTCCATCATCATGATCCCCATCATCGTGTCTTCATGAAGTTGTCTCGTAAACTATTAATTACTTCTACTACTATGGCTAACAATTAATAATAAAGTAAAGTAGTTACATGGCGCTTATATTGACTCGCGGGTCATATAGTAAATTAAGACAACTCCTATGGCTCCTGCTGGTTGTCATACTCATCGACATGCAAGTCGTGATTCCTATTACAAGAACATGATCAATCTCATACATCACATATATATTTCATCACATCCTTTTGGCCATATCACATCAAATAGCATACCCTGCAAAAACAAGTTAGACGTCCTCTAATTGTTGTTGCATATTTTACGTGGCTGCTATGAGTTTCTAGCAAGAACGTTTCTTACCTATGCAAAAGCCACAACGGTGATACGCCAATTGCTATTTACCTTTCATAAGGACCCTCTTCATAGAATCCGAACCGACTAAAGTGGGAGAGGCAGACACCCACTAGCCACCTTATGCAACAAGTGCATGTCAGTCAATGGAACCTGTCTCACGTAAGTGTACGTGTAAGGTCGGTCCGGGCCGCTTCATCCCACAATACCGCCGAATCAAGATAAGACTATACATAGTAAGCAAATTTATCAAATCATCGCCCACAACTACTTGTGTTCTACTCGTGCATAAAATCTACGCATAGACCTAGTTCTGATACCACTGTTGGGGAACATAGTAATAATTTAAAAAAATTCTTACGTGTCACCAAGATCAATCTAGGAGATGCTAGCAACTAGAGAGAGAGAGAGTGTGTGTGTGCATCTTCATACCCTTGAAGATTGCTAAGCGGAAGCGTTACAAGAACACGGTTGATGGAGTTGTACTCACGGTGATTCAAATCGTGGAAGATCCGATCCAAGCGCCAAACGCACGACGCCTCCGCGTTCAACACACATCTAGCCCGGGGACGTCTCCTCCTTCTTGATCCAGCAAGGAGGGAGGATAAGTTGAGGGAGAACTTGTCGCGACCGGTTTTCCAGGATATTAACTTCCCAGAAAATGGCCCTTGTGCTCACCAGCCCCAGGATTACTGTTAACTGATGAGACACCAACTTGATATAGAAACTCCAAGCAAAATACAAAATGTGTAGTACAAGACCATTTTGGCCTATGAGTACAACAAATGGTTTCTAGTGGTTGATGGCGGAAGCGGTTTGTGGTTCATCAGTGTCTATGCGACTGCATTTTCCACAGGAACAACTGACCTGTATAACTCCTATCTTTGCGAGGCTGCTATCACCATTGCGTAGGTTCCGGGGCTGTCATCGCAACCCTCCTCTCCATGCAAGTAATCTGGCCAAGACAATAGCCAGGGACAAGCCAGTGAGTACTTTGAATGTACTCGCAAATATTATGAACACATGATAATCATGCTCTAAAATATTTCATGATCACAACGTCAGTCACGAAATAAAAAAAATCCATGATGCACGCTAGCAAGTTATTTATATACAACATGAATATGCAATAAGGGAGTGGAAATAGAATGCACCGATCGGGTGTCTGAAGCGACGCCTCGAAATGATAGTAATATAAAGCATGCCTCAGTTGTGCGTCTGGGCGACACCACATAAAGGGCTTATAATTAAAAGAAATAAAAAGCATGCCACAGTCGGGCGTCTGTACGACACCACATAAAGGGTTTATAAATAATTTAAATAACAAGCATGCCATAGTCGGGCGTCTGAGCGACACCATATAAAGGGCTTATAAATAATTTAAATAACAAGCATGCCACAGTCGGGCGTCTGTGCGACACCACATAAAGAGCTTATAAATAATTTAAATAACAAGCATGCCACAGTCAGGCATCTAAGCGACACCATATAAAGGGCTTATAAGAAAATAATCACAGTGAATATCCAGGAGGTAGAACCATCCTAGGGATACTCAATAATTCAAATAATGTAAATGGTTCGTCCATAATAATAGTAATCATAATCATCATGAGTCACAAGTCATGATCCATGTTCTGGTTTAGCAATTTTTCCTCCGAAGACCGACACTAAGACCGACACTTGACCCATCCCAGACTGTAGTCCTTAACCATGGACACGGCTATTCGAATAGATATAATCTCTACAGAGGATGTACTCTTTACCCACGAGTAACGGATTCCCTTAGTCCATCGGGACTAATTCCGTCTACTGTCTTTTAATTGAAAACACACCTGACCGCACACACCAGCCTAACTTACCGGTGTCTGGAATCACCCACGACACTCGTTAAGCAAAACTCTAAGTGGGGAGGCTACAACCTCGACTAGCATGGGATCACAAGATTTATAATGCGCGCAAACTGGGGGAGCTACCCCCTCGGCTCCAACCGGAAACACCCATGCCCCTCGAACCAGGTGGCATGTCTACTAGTTGCAGCAGGTATCTTCCACCATGGCCTCTCTGTACGGTGTGTGCTAGGAAGGGGTTGACAACTTACTGAACCGTACCCTACCTATGGCAGGGACAAGTGGTAGTACGAAACAAGTATGGGGGTTACTGGAACAAGACTCGATCTACGGTTGACTTAGGAGGTTAAAGCATTTCCTGCATGATAAGCATAGGAAATATATTTCACACCAATCAGACAGAATCACCACTCATCATACCTCACCAAGCCTTACCGGACATAACCGTCTCGACGAAGAACTAGAGACAAACTCGTGTCTACCCAAGACAGAGACTTTCCCGGATTCCTCCCGATAGGCATGAAAGGCATACGAGGGTGATTACTATCAGAAGCATATCAAATTCCAACAACAAGGAATCATCATTATGCACTCATGAATGTGATCATAACACCACATAAAATATCGAATACTTCATGTCAAGGTGACGTCGTATTTGCATCAAATGACGCACAAAAAATATTATGCCGGGGTTCAGAATGCTTGCCTTCAAGAGTATGTAAGTGGGGTGCACTTTTTTGAAAGTTGCTTCCTTCTTCAAAAATCCTATTTTTAAGAAAATTTAAATGAACACATAGTTTCAAAACAGTACAAAAAAGTTGTCTGTAAAATTTTCAAATAAATATGAAAATAAACTAGACAAAATTTGAGAAACAACAGAAAAAGAATCAAATCATTTGGACTTATATTTAAAAAGTTATAGCCAGTCAAAGTTTAGTCAAAATTCTGTTTTTTAAAAAAAATCAGAAAAAGAAAACGGTTCGGGGGCTTACGCTTTCGAAGGCGTATTCGGTGGAATATGTTTCCACTTAAGCCAATGTGGATCGACTCGTGGGTCACTGAAAGTGGGTCCCTTGGGCCCACTGGTCAGGTTTGACCAGTCGCCCGTGCTTCCTTCTCCTCTAGCCGAGCGGTGGCGGGGCTCCGGCGATCGCCGTCGACGAACGGCGGCTCCCCGCGGGATTCTGAGGGTGGGGATGGATCCGCTGGTCCAGGGTGGTCCTCCCAGTGGTCGATAGGCTGGAGGGGGTCGCCGGCGGCGAGCTCCGCGGCGGACGATGGTTTCGGGAAGATTGGGGTCTCGAGCTACGGTGGCACTGGATGGACTGGGGAGGCCCTGCTCGCGACGAACGGGACCGGAGTGTGGCGGCGGCTGAACTGACCGGAGACGGGGAAGACGGCCTCCCTCCATCGATTGCTGGCTATGGGAGCACTAGAGGGATGGCCTGAGGTTGCCTGAAGGTCTGGACGAGCTCGGGGGCTCCTTTTATAGGCGGTCGAAGTCGGTTCCGTGGCGGCCGGGGATAAGATCGCCGGCTTCCTTCGTCATGTTTCCCAGGGGGCGCGTGGCAGCGACGGGCGCTAGCGGACGTGCTCGCGGATAAGCTTGGGCTGTTCAGGGGCGAGCTGGCGCGCGGCTGTGGCTCGGGCGACGCCGTCGATGGCAGGAGCCTGCTGCGACCGTCCGCTAGCCGCCATGGCCGACCTGACGGTGGCGCTGCTGGGCTCCAGAGGCGGCTTGGAGGGTTCTAGCGAGCGAACGAGAACGGGGCATGGCCCTGCGGGCGAGCAAGGGCCAGGGGCAAGACGCGGCGGCTCGGGCGCACACACGTGCAAAACGCGCGCTCTGGCCGCGCCCAGAGCACGCATGCCATGTGCTCGACGAAATGCCAGGGTGGCCTAGAGGGCTTGGGTGATGATGCAAAATAACAGTACAAGGTTAGCGGTAGCTAGGAGGTTAGTGGGCATGATTGCTGGGTCAGGGAATCAAGTTCATAAAGCAAACTAAAAACTATGTCAAATCTGGCCATGCACACAAGGTGTTCGACAGAATACCATGGGCATCTAGGCATCTCCTTGGGTGGCCCAAAACTCCAGATTAGAGTCTCTTTAGATGTAGGTAATGGTGGCAAGGTTATTTTGGCAAGACCAGAAACTTGTTAGTGCAAGTTTTTGAGAAAACCAAATCTGGACAGAAAATGAAGGGCATTATTGCATGGACCAAAAATACTCCAATGGGTCTAATCTCCTGGACTTAAGTGTTTGGTAGGGTGGTCTATAAGCAGGAGGGAAAACCATGGGTAATAGGGCAAGATAAAATATGGTTGCCGTGCAAATCACCAAACTGGACCAGAGAGCAAAAGAGGATGATTTGCTCAAATTTTTCAAAGAATACCAATAGGTTTTTGCATAAGGTTGACTTATACACTACTACTAACATCCCCCAATTTTGGTGGAAGTTTTAAAGAAATATTTAAATAGGTTGTAGTGCAAATGGAACTCTAAAACTAATGAAAAAACATTTTTAAAGAAATAAAGCTTTTAGGAAAAATAATTGTAGAAATAATTCCACTAATAAAAGAAATGGTCTTGGGAAGATATACAAGTCCATCAATATTTTTGAAAGGTTTCCACCTAGAAGGAAAAACTCAAAAAAAATTCAGAGGGACAGAGTGATCTGAAGTTAAAAGATAAAACCAGAAAATAAAATTTTTAATTCCCTGGTAAAATTTTAATTAATAAATGAAGGTCAAAATTTGGGGTGTTACAACACTACCCCCCTTAAGAAAAAATCTCATCCTCGAGATTTGTTAAGGGCTGCTTTGAAAGGAATTACTCCTACTATCTCAAAGTATTATCACAAAAATAACCATCCTACTCATGCAATTAAAACGTGGCTACAGTGAGTGGGCAATTAAGTGGTGTAAAGCTATAGTGTGGAATACTGGCGCTGCATGGAAAAATCTATGGTTGGGGAAAAGGAGGAATTTCTACTTTTGGTTACAGTAAATTTAGAATAAATTTCCAAATTTCTAAAATACGCTGGTCGTACCCGAGAGCAGAGTGCTCTCTCTGGCTGATAGGTGGACCCGGGGCCCACTGTCAGTCTCTTCTTCTACCTCTAGCTCTCTCTTCTCCCTCTCTCTCGCGCGCTTACCCGTGCTTTCTCCACCGGTGACGTCTAGCGCGTAGAGCATCTAGGCCGTACTGTGGTAGTGCGTGGCGTGCTAGCTGCCGGTGCAGCATGCACTCACCTCGCGGGCCAGTGCGCTGTTGGCACTGCTCGCGGATTCGCCTCCGAACACCGGCGATCAAGCGACGAGCGGCGCTGGTGGACTTCGCCCACTGTACACCGATCTCAAACTATAAAATGACCGAGGTGCTCCTTTGTTCTTCCTCACACCTGGCCTCGCTTCTCCTTCTCCTTCCTTCTCCTCCATTTCTATTTGCAGGAGCTCGAAACGAGGCTCTAATGGCGGAGGTGATGTCGGACTGGTACGTGATCTTGATGTGCGGAGGGTTGGCGGCATTGCTGGGGTTCTCCGTGCTCTTGTGCGTGATGATCCTTGATGATCATTGTGATGCTGCCGCTCGAGTGTTAGCTCTCCGCAGTGGCGGTGATCATGAGGATTAAGTGCGGTGTCGGGTGCTAACTGTTGTCGATGTGCTGGAGGCAACTTGCACCCGAATAATTGCCCACTAATCTCTCCTTCAGAGACTGTGGTGTGCTAGGGGGGTGATCAGTTAGGTGCAAAATGTGCACGTGGATTTGAAATTAGTGCATGTGGTCGAGTGGTTGTGGTTGTGAGTCTGCTGTCGTGGTGCTGCGTGAATAAAAATCTATGTCGTGAAGAGACATACGCTGCAACAACTCAGGGAAAAATCTCACTTCAGAATTTACCGAGAGTGAAAACAGTTAATAAAAATTAATAGCAGTAAAAACTACTCACATTAATTGAAACTAAAAATTTAATTCATCACACAAATTTAGGATACCACGCATAAGTTGCAACACATAAATAAATGCTGGGACAATAAACATAGCAGTGATGTCTACAACGACAACGGTAAATGGACAGGGTCCTGAGGAAACGTCTCTGGTACTGGGGCACACTCTTCTTCTATCGGGGGAAGCGGATTGACTAGTCGATGAATGAGTCTTTCTTGGTCGGGCCTCAGTGGTCTGCCGATGGCGATCTGAGGATTTAAATCAGCGAGGCTCTGGAGATAACCCATTACTCGTTGGGTCAAACGCTCTTGAGCGATGACATACTGGGCAAGGTTGGCCAGTACTGGGTCTCTCTTGATTCTTCCACCGGGAAAAGATGCTACTTCTCCGGGTGCTGCATGACTCGGGAAGTAATAATACCCTCATTCGCTGGCATAGGGTACCGCGAATCAAAGGCGAGCAAGCGCTTCGTACGCAGCAGCCTCTATGGCCATTTGCGGAGTCGGCATAGATTTGCCCACGAAGGAGACTTCCGTTGGGTCTTGGTTTGGGTTTGTGGGAGGGATGTGCACTACTGCCCAATATTTCGAGGTGGATGGGGTAATCCTTGATTTGAGTAACTCGTACTGGGGTGGATGGGTAGAACTCATGGTACTGCAGGTAAAGTCCCACAATATTTTAACAAAACTACCTAGGGTTGCATCTGGAGTTCTCAGATAAATACTAGGGCTCGGCATGGCAAGGAATGTGAGGGTTGTGCACAAGGTGAGGGGTACTTGGCAAGGTCACGAGGTGGCCTTATATATAGCATCTGGGTTGGGTCATTTATCGCGGTGAGGGGAAACTATTTTGTCGGTTCTGCTCTATGGGGTCAGGGTCAATGCTACAGATACACATATCTCACAAAAGTGATGTATTACTGTGGGTGTCGTCGGGGGTGGTTTTTGGTAGCTACGCCCGGAATTAAAAATGCAACCGCACGCCAATGTACTTATGCATGGCTACTATTCAAAATAGAGGCACACAAACAGGCTGCGTTTAATTATGGCGATACAAGATCACACAATTACAGGGCGTGGACATACTAAGACTCGGTACTACTCGAGTGACTTAGTCTACCTCGTTAATATCTAAGCGGGCGTGCCTTGTGGACGTCGAGGCTTCTCCACGGGTTTCACCGTCGGGGTTAGCTGGATGGAGTTGAGGGGCTGCAGGGTCGGGGTAGCGATGATGACCATCGCGGGGGTTGTTGGCCACAATCCCGTTGGAGCGTGTTCCCAAAAGGCGACGAAGCACTTCTGGGGACACCAAAGCATTTTGGTCGACAGCTGGGGCAGACCTCAAGGACTCAATCGGTTGTCCGAACAGCACGACTAGGTTGTCGGCTCGGGCTCGTCTTCTCCTGTTGCCGGGGCTCGGCGAACCAGTTCTCCATGAGTTGCGATCAGATCAAGGGTGATTTGATCGAACAGTTCCTCTAGTGCACTTACATAGCGCACCAGATGCAACAATGCAGGATCCGTCTCGTGATCTCCGTTGGCAACCTGGGGTGGCCTACCATACCCGTCACGGCTGGGGTAGTAGTAGAACAAGCGACAGTTAACTCTGGGCGACAAGTGCTGGAGTTGAACTATAGCCTCTCGAGCAGCTAGTTGGATGGCTTGTGGCTCAAAGAAAGTTGTCCTTCCGGTGAACCTGTAGGGGCGTTCTGGCGATAGACCCCTACCATAGACGTGCACAGTGGCCCAGAATTGACGGCTCTCACCACTCATGGGCCCTTGGTACACAACATATTCTGGGGGCTCTTCTAATGCAAAGGCACGGCGGGTGAGGTTTGCTAGCACGGTCACAAAACCTCCAAGGTTGGTTGCTGTGGTCTCATTGTGTACAATAGGGCTAGGCATTATAGCTCGGTTTGGGGAAGAGGCCGTGCTGTGCTGGGTTGAGGCTAGCCTGCCCTTTTTATAGAAAAAGGGGACGGAGTCTTCCTTCGCACGCTTGCGAAAGAGACTATTTAGGTGTCGATCACTTGCGCATGATCGACAGGCTAGGCTGATAGGATGGGCACCGACTGTCAAAAGGTGTCGGGGTCACTGTGTGGCTATCTTACACAAGAAGCTTGGCCAGAGTTAGGTTAAGGTCTGGTCCATTGGTTAATCTAGGTTTATTGACCTGGCCAAGATAGGATTAGCCAATGGTCAGCCTGGCTCTGATACCAAGGTTGTCACGATCGGTTTTCCAGGATATTAACTTCCCAGAAAATGGCCCTTGTGCTCACCAGCCCCAAGATTACTGTTAGCTGATGAGACACCAACTTGATACAGAAAATCCAAGCAAATTACAAAATGTGTAGTACAAGACCATTTTGGCCTATGAGTACAACAAATGGTTTCTAGTGGTTGATGGCGGAAGCGGTTGTGGTTCATCAGTGTCTATGCGACTACATTTTCCACAGGAACAACTGACCTGGATAACTCCTATCTTCGCGAGGCTGCTATCACCATTGCGTAGGTTCCGGGGCTGTCATCGCAACCCTCCTCTCCATGCAAGAAATCTGGCCAAGACAATAGCCAGGGACAAGCCAGTGTACTCGCAAACATTATGAACACATGATAATCATGCTCTGAAATATTTCATGATCACAACGTCAATCACAAAATAAAAAAATCCATGATGCACGCAAGCAGGTTATTCATATACCACATGAATATGCAATAAGGGAGTGGAAATAGAATGCACCAATCGGGTGTCTGAAGCGACGCCTTGAAAGGATAGTAATATAAAGCATGCCTCAGTGGATCGTCTGGGCGACACCATATAAAAGGCTTATAAATAAAAGAAATAACAAGCATGTCACAGTCGGGCGTCTGTGCAACACCACATAAAGGGGCTTATAAATAATTTAAATAACAAGCATGCCACAGTCGGGCGTCTGAGCGACACCACATAAAGGGCTTATAAATAATTTAAATAACAAGCATGCCACAGTCGGGCGTCTGTGTGACACCACATAAAGGACTTATAAATAATTTAAATAACAAGCATGCCACAGTCGGGCGTCTGAGCGACACCACATAAAGGGCTTATAAGAGAATAATCACAGTGAATATCCAGGAGGTAGAACCATCTCAGAGATACTCAATAATTCAAATAATGTAAATGGTTAGTCCATAATAATAGTAATCATAATCATCATGAGTCACAAGTCACGATCCATGTTCTAGTTTAGCAATTTTTCCTCCGAAGACCGACACTAAGACCGACACTTGACCCATCCCAGACTGTAGTCCTTAACCATGGACACGGCTATTCGAATAGATATAATCTCTGCAGAGGGTGTACTCTTTCCCCACGAGTAACGGATTCCCTTAGTCCATCGGGACTAATTCCGTCTACGGTCTTTTAATTGAAAACATACCTGACCGCACACACCAGCCTAACTTACCGGTGTCTGGAATCACCCACGACACTCGTTAAGCAAAACTCTAAGTGGGGAGGCTACAACCTCGACTAGCATGGGATCACAAGATTTATAACGCGCGCAAACTAGGGGAGCTACCCCCTCGGCTCCAACCGGAAACACCCATGCCCCCGGACCAGGTGGCATGTCTACTGGATGCAGCCGGTATCTTTCACCATGGCCTCTCTGTACAGTGTGTGCTAGGAAGGGGTTGACAACTTACTAAACCGTACCCTACCTATGGCAGGGGCAAGTGGTAGTACAAAACAAGTATGGGGGTTACTGGAACAAGACTCGATCTACGGTCGACTTAGGAGGTTAAATCATTTCCTGCATGATAAGCATAAGAAATATATTTCACACCAATCAGACAGAATCACCACTCATCATACCTCACCATGCCTTACCGGACATAACCGTCTCGACGAAGAACTAGAGACAAGCTCGTGTCTACCCAAGACAGAGACTTTCCCGGATTCCTCCCGATAGGCATGAAAGGCATACGAGGGTGATTACTATCAGAAGCATATCAAATTCCAATAGCAAGGAATCATCATTATGCACTCATGAATGTGATCATAACACCACATAAAATATCGAATACTTCGTGTCAAGGTGACATCGTATTTGCATCAAATGACGCACAACAAATATTATGCCGAGGTTCAGAATGCTTTCCTTCAAGAGTATGTAAGCGGGGTGCACTTTTTTGAAAGTTGCTTCCTTCTTCAAAAATCCTATTTTTAAGAAAATTTAAATTAACACATAGTTTCAAAATAGTACAAAAAAGTTGTCTGTAAAATTTTCAAATAAATATGAAAATAAACTAGGCAAAATTTGAGAAACAACAGAAAAAGAATCAAATCATTTGGACTTATATTTAAAAAGTTATAGCCAGTCAAAGTTTAGTCAAAATTCTGTTTTTTTTAAATCAGAAAAAGAAAACGGTTCGGGGGCTTACGCTTTCGAAGGAGTATTCGGCGGAATACGTTTCCACTTAAGCCAGCGTGGATCGACTCGTGGGTCACTGACAGTGGGTCCCTTGGGCCTACTGGTCAGGTTTGACCAGTCGCCCGCGCTTCCTTCTCCTATGGCCGAGCGGTGGCGGGGCTTCGGCGATCGCCGTCGACGAATGGCGGCTTCCCGCGGGATTCTGAGGGCGGGGATGGATCCATTGGTCTAGGGCGGTCCTCCTAGTGGTCGATAGGCTGGCGAGGGTGGAGGGGGTCGCCGGCGGCGAGCTCCGTGGCGGACGGTGGTTTTGGGAAGATTGGGGTCTCGAGCTACAGTGGCTCCCAATCGGGGCTGAGAGGTGGGGTGGCTCTGCAAGGTCAAGGGGATTCGGACGATGGCACTGGATGGACTGGGGAGGCCCTGCTCGCGACGAACGGGACCGGAGTGTGGCGGCCGCCGAACTGACCGGAGATGGGGAAGACGGCCTCCCTCCATTGATTGCTGGCTATGGGAGCACTAGAGGGATGGCCTGAGGTCGCCTGAAGGTCTGGACGAGCTCGGGGGCTCCTTTTATAGGCGGCCGAAGTCGGTTCCGTGGCGGCCGAGGATAAGATCGCCGACTTTCTTCGTCCTGTTGCCCAGGGGGCGCGTGGCAGCGACGGGCGCTAGCGGACGTGCTCGCGGATAAGCTCGGGCTGTTCAGGGGCGAGCTGGCGTGCGGCTGTGGCTTGGGCGGCGCCGTCCATGGCAGGAGCCTGCTGCGGCCGTCCGCTAGCCGCCATGGCCGACCTGATGGTGGCGCTGCGGGGCTCCAGGGGCGGCTTGGAGGGTTCTAGCGAGCGAACGAGAACGGGGCGTGGCCCTGCGGGCGAGCAAGGGCCAGGGGCAAGACGCAGCGGCTCAGGCGCACACATGTGCAAAACGTGTGCTCTGGCCGCACCCAGAGCACGCACGCCATGTGCTCGACGAAATGCCAGGGTGGCCTAGAGGGCTTGGGTGACGATGCAAAATAACAGTACAAGGTTAGAGGTAGCTAGGAGGTTAGTGGGCATGATTGCTGGGTCAGGGAATCAAGTTCATAAAGCAAACTAAAAACTATGTCAAATCTGGCCATGCACACAAGGTGTTCGACAGAATGCCATGGGCATCTAGGCATCTCCTTGGGTGGCCAAAAACTCCAGATCAGACTCTCTTTAGATGTAGGTAATGGTGGCAAGGTTAGTTTGGTAAGACAAGAAACTTGTTAGTGCAAGTTTTTGAGAAAACCAAATCTGGACAGAAAATGAAGGGCATTATTGCATGGACCAAAAATACTCCAATGGGTCCAATCTCCTGGACTTAAGTGTTTGGTAGGGTGGTCTATAAGCAGGAGGGAAAACCATGGGTAATAGGGCAAGATAAAGTATGGTTGCAGTGCAAATCACCAGACTAGACCAAAGAGCAAAAGAGGATGATTTGCTCAAAATTTTCAAAGAATACCAATAGGTTTTTGCATAAGGTTGACTTATACACTACTACTAACATCCCCCAATTTTGGTGGAAGTTTTAAAGAAATATTTAAATAGGTTGTAGTGCAAATGGAACTCTAAAACTAATGAAAAATCATTTTTAAAGAAATAAAGCTTAGGAAAAATAATTGTAGAAATAATTCCACTGATAAAAGAAATGGTATTGGGAAGATATACAAGTCCATCAATATTTTTGAAAGGTTTGCACCTAGAAGGAAAAACTCAAAAAAATTCAGAGGGACAAGTGATCTGAAATTAAAAGATAAAACCAGAAAATAAAAATTTTAATTCCCTGGCAAAATTTTAATTAATAAATCAAGGTCAAATTTTTGGGGTGTTACAGAACTCCGGCAGCACGACGACGTGGTGGAGGTGGAGCTCGTGGTTCTCCGGCAGGGTTTCGCCAAGCACTACGGAGGAGGAAGAGGTGTAGGAAGGAGAGGAAGGGCAGCGTCAGGGCGTGTCAGGGTGCGGTTGCCCTCTCTTTCCCTAACTATATATAGGGGGAAGGGGGAGGAGGAGGCGGGGTTTCCCCTAGGGGGTGACGGCCAAGGCGGATTGGATCTCCCTAGGGAAACCCTAGGGAGACTTGCCCCTGAAGCCAAGGAGGTGGAGGCTTACCTCCCAAGCCAGGTGGAGGCACCCCACCTCCCCAAGTAACGTGAGAAAGGGTGTGGGGGCACACAACCTCTTTGTGGGCTGGTTTGCCCTCCCCTTGGCCCATGAGGCCCTGCAACACTTGTCGGGGCCCCCGAAACACCTTTCAGTCATGCTGGCCATAGCCCGGTACCCCCGGAACACTTCCGGACTCCAATACCCTTCGTTCAATATGTCAATCTTCACCTCCGGACCATTCTGGAGTTCTTCGTCATGTCCGGGATCTCATCCGTGACTCCGAACAACCTTCAATAACCACATACTATTCCCATTTCAACTCTAGCGTCACCGAACCTTAAGTGTGCAGACCCTACGGGTTCGGGAAACATGCAGACATGACCGAGACACCTCTTCGGCCAATAACTAATAGCGGAATCTGGATTCTCATATTGGCTCCCACATGTTCCACGATGATCTCATCGGATGAACCACGATGTATGGGATTCAATCAATCCTGTATACAATTCCCTTTGTCCATCGGTATGTTACTTGCCCGAGATTCGATCGTCAGTATCCCTATACCTCATTCAATCTCGTTACTGGCAAGTCTTTTTACTCGTTCTGTAACGCATGATCCCGTGACTAACTCCTTAGTCACATTGAGCTTATTATGATGATGCATTACCGAGTGGGCCTAGAGATACCTCTCCGTTATACGGAGTGACAAATCCCAGTCTCTATTCATGCCAACCCAACAGACACTTTCAGAGATACCCGTAGTGCACCTTTATAGTCACCCAGTTACGTTGTGACGTTTGATACACCCAAAGCATTCCAACGGTATCCGAGAGTTGCACAATCTCATGGTCTAAGAAAATGATACTTGACATTAGAAAAACTCTAGAAAATGAACTACACGATCTTGTGATATGCTTAGGATTGGGTCTTGTCCATCACATCATTCTCCTAATGATGTGATCCCATTATCAACGACATCCAATGTCCATGGTCAGGAAACCACAACCATCTATTAATCAATGAGCTAGTCAACTGGAGGCTCACTAGGGACATATTGTGGTATATGTATTCACACATGTATTGCGGTTTCCGGTTAATACACATATAGCATGAATAATAGACAATTATCATGAACAAGAAAAATATAATAATAAACATTTATTATTGCCTCTAGGGCATCTTCTATATCTAAATAGGGGCACCCCACTAGCTGATTTTTCTTAATCCTCGTGGAGCCACGTCATCCCGATTGTTATAGCCGTTGATGCAAAAGAGTTCAAGAGTTTGCAGCCGTCTGATCATGTTTTGTGCAATTTACTGAGGCTTGCCACCGCTAAGTGGAAAATAACGATTCGATTCTTCGATCGCACTGTCCCCGCTCAGGTTTTGTACGTGGGCTAGAGTTGGATCTATCGCTGTTGGGCTGGCTACAGAAATCAACATATGGTATGTGGGCTGTAGCCCATGCCTGTTAGGTTCCCACTGACGGTCATCTCTCTTCCCTGCGCCGCGACTCTCATCCCCATCGCTATCTCTTCCGCTGCCGCAACCCTAACCTCTCATATGCCAGATGAAACTGCAGCATTAATCAGCCACATTACGGTCCCTCCGTTACCCTGCAATTGATGAAGAATTGCTGGATTTAATAGGGTGGGCATCGCCTTTGCTTTTTAGGTGCTGCCATCCTCTCACAAGACCGTCGATCTGCCTTGCCTCCGACGACACCCTGGCTGTTGGTCACAGGTCGGGCCGCGGTTCAATTGCCGAGCACCCAGATCTTCCAGCAAGACAGAGCTGAGTAGACCTGCGCGCATTGTTGCTCTCCTCCAGACTTCCCTCCGCCAGGCCGTCCGGTCTGCCTCGACCCCAAATTTTCTCTTGGTGATGGGAGGTTGGCTGCTGGTCCGTCATTCCATTGCCGGCCACCCACCGGTGCTCTCATCCGTACCTCCTCTGCCATGCTTGCCCATACGTCTCGCCTCTTGATCTTTCTGTGAGTGTTGGGACCGCCTCTTGATGTTTCTATGAGTATTCGGACACGGGCTGGGCCGTTGTCCTTTGTCCGGCCGTCCTAGATCGTTGAGCAAGGCAGCCGCTGAGTCCTTTGTCGTTGCTCTGCTCCGAAAGGCGTTGGGGACAGCGAGAAGCCCGACTAAATCAGCAACGATGATTTCCATAGGGAGTGTACCTTCAGGATGATCACATCAGCATACCAGGTGAGCATCCAGGCGCTTACATTCATCTGCGAGATGGTGAATACCACTGTTGACATACTTCTGTGTGGCATGTCGTTCATATTATTCCTTTGCAGTTGTTTCGCACTAGCCACACATCAGTCTACGTCATCGGATGCTACCACGCCGCACACGCCTCTGATAGTCTCCTGTCCAGGCACATGTCCGTGCATTGAATTCACCGGGTTGCCTTTTCATTTGAACATATGGTAGCAAATATGTTCTTAGATAGAAGTGCTCTTCTCAATAGGTCATTATATACCAACAGAAATTTGAAGGGATGCTAAATTGTTATCGCGGACATCTACATTGTGACCTTTTCTCTATGCGATTTTGTTTTCTCTGCTCACGTTGTGCATTGGTAAAATGCACTGTGTTCTTCCCTCGATGTTTTCCCTTACTGCTATTTGTCGATAGCAGTGTGGCGAACATGTTAATAGATAAATTGTTTTCTTGCTCAGATAAATAACCAAGGTCAGTGCTTTGAATTAAAAATAAATAGTTTTGTATTTATATTGTGGTTAAGGCTTAATGTTCGGACCTTATAGTACTTTGATATGCTATTCGTTTTGGAATATAAGATTAGTTTGCATCCATGAAGTGGGGATATTTGACAGGCAGATACAATTAACTTTTATGGCCAAAGTTAGTCATCATCATGTCTTATGTGACAAAGGTGACCCATTCATTATTTATTTGTGAGACCCCATAGTTGAGGCCAGAATTTTCTTTCCCACTAATTTGTTTGAATGCTCAATGCAAATTTGGAGATTTTTTTCCACTGTTTCTTTGGAAGATCCTCTATGTAAATTTAGTGTTCAATATAATGCAGTCGCTCCATATTTTAGGATATAGTGTTTCACTTAGTATTTTCATAATACTTACATGAATATATATATTATTGTTGGCCCTTTTTTTGTATATGATAGTTGTAAACTTAAAGATAGCCATTTTGTGTTTAATATAGTTCCAAATTAATTGTGGTGATTTTTCATATAGAGTGCTAATTGGAATATTATTCTCTTATACAGTCACTGCTCTTAAGTAATGATTTTTTTCACATTATGAGGATGATTTTTCATATGGAGTGCTAGGGATCAAGATAAATTGTAGCATTGTGCCAAATTTTACAAGTATTCAAACCACTTTTTTGTTCGGATGCTTTAGTGTTATTTCCTTTGTATTAGAGACTTCTTACACATGAGAATAATTTTGCGCCAGTGGCAATCACCGAGTCAGCTAGCAAATGTTTTTTCTTTATATTCTTTCCATGTTAGTACTATTTTTTCTATAATTTTCTACATGTAATCCTATAAATAGGTGTATTTGCATTTGTTTCCGCAGCAACGCGCGGGGTATAATCTAGTATTTCCAACAAGGGAGTCATCCATGGCGGTGAAGAACTGTCCGGGGCAATGGTGGCGGAGGGGTGGGGAGCAGGAACGGCCGCGCGGAAATGTCCCTTCCGCCAAATCTCGCTACAGATAGGGGCCGAGCTCAGGTCGGCCTCCCGCCCCGTGAATCTAAAGGTTGGGGAAGATCTTTGCTGCGCCCCGCAAAATATTTTTCGCGTCGACCCGCATTTTGGCGGTTATTTTGTGGGTCGGGGCTTTTTGCGGGGTCTGCTAGAGATGGCCTTAGGATGTGTTTGGTAGCCTGCATCATCCTGTCATAGTGTTCCCCTCTAAGCCATGTTAAGTACAGACATGCTGAGTACATACATCTGCAGTTGTTTGGTAGCCTGTATGTGTACAGGCATGCTGAGTTGAGACTCTGTTTGGTAGCATGTATCTGTCAGGACATGCTGAGCTTAGACTTTATTTGGTAGGTTGTATCTAAGATGGTGAGGATACCATAGTTACAAATACATGATTCAAAGGAGTTTTCGGCGGCATACATCATTCGCCAACATTTCAACAATATGTAAATATGGAGAAAAAATACCACTTAAAATATTTAAATGTATAGATATTTGTCGGCAATTATTAATTTATTTTTAATAATAAATACATAATATTGTTCATTCTTAAAAAAAAATGTGAATCAACATGACATCTTCTCACAAACAAAAAGAATGAACATGTGAAAATTGGTAGGTGTATTTTATATTGAGGCAAAATTGCATAGCATGCGTGCATATTTTTTGTGGGACGGATACAGAAACACTTCAATAAATCTTGTGGCATCGAACGACAACAGACATGTTGAACCATTTAAGCACCATTTGAACAATATATTAAGAAAAGTAACTTGGTTGAACCAATAAATCTTTAGATCCATATTACATATAGTCTCATTCCAAATTCAACTTATTAAAGGGATAGTTCTCAAAATGCACCAACTAACATTAACTCAGACAAGATCGGGATTCTTCTCCAAGATACGCTTGAACGATGCTTTGCGGACTTCCTCATCCATCTTCACAAAATTAAGGCCTTTTCCCTTATGTTCAGTCAGATAATCTAAAACAGCCAACCGCGCAGCGAGATCATACTCAACAAGGTCCTGTACAACTCAGGGTGTGTTTCAGTATGACATGTGTTGTTAATAGCACTTGCAATCTCACGCACATCATCAGACATGTTGTTAACCTGGATTGAGTCTTCTTCAGTCACAACAGATGTCCTCTTCCTCTTAGTTGTACTAGGAGAAGGATCATTAGTTTCACTAGCACTAACAAATAAGCATGATTCACACAAAAAAATCTAGCAAATAAGCAAATCATGGCGCCCGCTGCAGCGCCTTGATGGGCCGGCCCGCGATGGAAAAGGTAGCGAACAGAAATCACAAAAAAACCCGCAAAAACAAGGCTACTCAGGAATCAAAATCGGATCGATCAAGAACACATGGCTAGTTCGAGCTTAGTTGACCACCAAACCGATTGGTCACTTGTGATTTTCCTTGCGCGAACTATACATAAACTAGTATGGCCGCAAGATATATTTATCATTTATATTATTTTACTTTTATAAAACTGTGAATGTGAATTTAAAAACGTACATTGATTTTGAGACAAAAGTTCACAAACTTAAAAAAAAGTTCATCAATTTTGAGAAATAGTTCATCAGTTTTGAACAAAAGTTCACCAAATTTGGAAAAAAGTTTATGAAAAAGTTTAAATGTTCATCGTTTGGAAAAAGAGTTCATCCTTTTAAAAAATCCATCAAAATTGAAAAAATTTCATTGAATTTGAAAAAAATAGTTCACCAAATTTTTAAAAAGTAGTTCACAAAATTTGAAGAAAGTTCACCAAATTTAAGAAAAGTTCACTGATTTTGAAAAAATGTTCGTCAAATTTGTAAAAAAGTTCATCAAATTAGAATAAGCTCATAAATTTTGAAAAAAAATATCATCGAATTTGAAAAATAATCCGCGCATTTAGGAAGAAAAAAATGGAAAAACAAAGAAAAAGAACAAGAAATAAGAAACAAGAAAAAGAATAAAAATGTGTAGGAACTAAAGGACGAACTTTGAAAAAACCCGATGAATGTCATAATAAAAGAAAGAAAAACGCAAGTTGCACAAGTCAAGGATGTTGTTGTAGTGGTTCCAGCTATTACCTAGGAGGGCTGGGATCCCGAGAATTTGCATAAAATGCTTTGATCTTTTATATTGACTAGCAAAAGAGCCTGTGCGTTGCAACCGGAGAAAAAAAAACACCACACACCCTTAACACAATAACCATGACTCAAGACCCCAATAGGTCTATGTCCTTTATTTCAACATGACATCTTATCAGTCTTGCCGTTTATTCTTCTTCCCACTCTCGCTGACAGACATGCATGGTAATAGATGGTTTCTCTCGTCTCCAATTTATTTTGGTTGAGGTGTTCATTTTCAATTTGAATCAGCACCGGTACAGAAGAAAGATGGATCATGCACTACTGATTAATGTTGCATCCTAAACAATGTTTGAAAAATTATTAACATGTGAAACAGCATCATATTAAGATTCTACATATTTTTCTAATTAGTTTTCATATATAACGTGTATATATTTGAGTTAGGGTTTAAAAAACATGAATATTTTTTAAAGCATTTGAATCTGTCCCTAAATAGCATTTAAAAATGGTTAATGGGTAAAACAACATCATATTCATATTCTACACATTTTTCTAATCAATTTTCATATATAACATGTTAAAATTGGAGTTGATGTTTAAAAGATATGAATATTAGAAAAAACATTTGAATTTATAAAGAAAGTTATTTTCTAGACAGACGGTGGGTTGATTAGCCAAAATCTTGGGGGGGGGGGTGTTTCTCGAAAAAAGAGCAAAATGTTTTCTATTCTCACTTAAAATAGGACCACAGGTTGATTAAGTGAAACCTCATGGGGGTTTCTGCAAAAAGCAAAACATTTTTATGTTCCCACTTAAATCGGGAATGCAGGTTGATTTCACAAATGTGCGGGGACTTGTCTGTAAAATGTGCGACAACAGACGGCCAGAAACAGTCTATGCTTTATTATTAGATAAAGATTAGTATCCTTATGCTTTATTTATTACCATGCATAATGTGTCATCTTAATTATTATTATGCCATTGCTTATGATATCTGTGGGAGTTTGATAGTGCAGATCCCTCGGTAGGATATCTTAGCTAGGCGACTTGGTCAGATGTTAACATAAGCAAGGATTAATAGGTTCGGGGCTTTCACGGTGGAAATAATACCCTACTCCTACTCATGTATATTGCGTTGGGGTGTGTACAGAGTACAAGCAAAGTATCAAGGGTGGTATGTAAGATGCCCTATGACTTATATAGTATACAAGGGGTCATAGGGTTATAGATTCTAGTCGGCTATGTCGGTGCAAGTAGAGTCATCCATGACTCCGGTATCTTTGACTTGTACACCAAGACTTCCCGAATCTTCGTATAATCCGCCTTGGGCCACTCAATGTGGCCTAGGACGGAACCGACCTAGGGGTCCTCAGTGGCTGCCCACCTAACTGGTCATTACCGTGGTGAGAGACCCTGGGCTAGGACACCGTTAGTAGCCCTGAACCGCTCTTGAAGCTTGGTCACGCCTTCTTCGGTAACCGAGATTGAAGTTGAAACTAGTTCCAACGAAAGCACCCCC
>NC_041383.1:650375268-650456438 GCF_002162155.2 Triticum dicoccoides | reverse complement strand
CTTCAGTTGTCGGGCTGCCTCCAAGGTGACGAAAACCACCTTGGTCTTGAAAATGTCGAAGGAGATAGCCGACCCGCGCGTAGGAAATAATATTCGCGCAGCCAGCCACTTGGTGGGCCAAATTCCCGCATCATGCCTTCAAAAGCCACCCTGTCACGAAAGCAACAGGCCGCATACTGCAGCCATACTGCATTATTGAAGAAATTTATTGGTCCAACCTTAGCTTCCAATACCTTCGGATAGTAAAATGCACGGCTTGAGCTATTAACGGATGTAGGCTATCCCCGTACTACATGAACCATGTACTCCCTCCCTCCGGAAATACTTGTCATCAAAATAAATAAAAGAGATGTATCTAGATGAATTTTAATTATAGGTACATCCCCTTTTATCCATTTTGATGACAAGCATTTTCGGACAGAGGAAGTATATATCAAGCAGATATACTACGTACTGTTGAAATGTGAGATAGGCCTAGAGCCCATATGACAATTTCAGATTTGATCTCTAAGGGCCCATGTAGGTGGCATGACAATGTGGTGGGAAGTTTAGTCCCACCATGCTAGTGGAAGAAAAGTTGGAGTGGTTTATAAGGGTGGCTCTTCTACATGCTATTGGAGCTTGAGAAGAGAAGAGGCCCTCGCGCACTCCTCCTCCGCTCGCCGCGCCGCGCCGCGCCGCGCCGCGCCGCGCCGCGCCGCGGGTTGTGGGATTGAGCCGAGCTGAGCTCGCTCCTATGCGCTTCTGTTTGCCGGTCAGGAACGGAGAGTCTTTGACAGGTAGGGCCACGACCTGAGACGTCGGATCGTGGGCTACCGACTTGGACGTGGGTTCAACCCACGTCTCTCCACGCGCGGCCGCACATATATATGTGGGGCGCTGCCAACCCTAGCCGCCGCGAAAACAGAACGCATCTCCGCCTCCACGCCCACGTCGTTCCTCTGCCGCCGGCGACTCCATCCCGTTCACCGCGTACACGGTTGACGGGAGAGCAGGTCTCCGAAACTCCGTCTCTCTGGTTCCTGTACGGGAGAGAGGCGAATAGGTTTTTGGGAAGCGACTACGCGACTGCTCGCCTCCGATCCACTACTTTCTCTATGTTCGTGCCGTCTCCGTCATCACCATGTCAAGCGACGCCGAACGTGCCGCCGCCGAAAAGACCGAGGCCGACAAGAAGGCCGCCGAGGACGCTTCTGCTGTTGCTGTCACCGCGGCAACGGCTTCTGCATGGCCTACTGGAGGGTATACCGCGTTTATCCCTCTCCTGATAATTTCTGTATTTGCAGTGCTAGCATCATGTGTAGATTTGTCTAATATTTGCGTAGTACGTGCTTGTTTAGATCAGTACCAGTATGTTCCTAGTTCTGTCAATGCCATGCTAGTTATCTACTTATGGATTAAATTAGTTGAAAAATTGCCTATTTTCTTAGCAATCCAAAAACCTATTATGTGTAGGAATTTTTCGGCAAGTGGCTTTGCCGCAGCACTGAAACCGGATAAGTTTACCGGTACGTATTTTAAACGTTGGCAGAAAAAGACCACTTTATGGCTCACGGCTATAAACGTGTTCTTGGTCACCGGTGTGTCCACGGGAACGATTGCTCCTGAACAAGAGAAGGCGTTCAGGGAGGCAACCACTGTGTTTCTCGGAGCAGTTCTTAGCGTGATCGGAGATAAACTGGTCGACGCATATTTACATGTGCATGTCGCCAAGGACTTGTGGGAGGCGCTCGAATCTAAGTTCGGGGCCGCTGATGCAGGGAGCGAGATGTATATTATAGAGCAGTACCACGATTACAAGATGGTTGAGAACCGTCCTGTACTGGAGCAGGCTCACGAGATAATATGCATTGTTAAGGAGCTTGAGCTTCTGAAGTGCGAGTTACCGGGCAAGTTTGTCGCGGGCTGCATAATCGCTAAGCTCCCCAATTCCTGGAGGAACTTTGCCACCACTCTGAAACATCAGAGGCGTGAATTCTCTGTGGAGGATGTCATTGGCCATCTGAGTGTTGAGCAGAATTCGAGGGCAAAGGACTCGCACGGAAAAGGGGCCGAAGGGACTTCTGTTGCCAACATGGTGAACCAGAGGAACTTCAACTCCCACAAGTTCAAGGGAAAGAACGGTGTCCAACAGAATACTGACTTCAAGAAGAAGGGTAAGAAGACCTTCAAGAAGAACAAGAAGGATGAGGGCTGCTTTACTTGTGGTTCGGCTGAACATTGGGCCAACAAGTGCCCAAACAAGTTTAAGAAGTCAGGACAGGACTCCAAGTCTGTCAACATGATTGTGGGCAACAATAAGAATGGTGCATCTGGGTACGGTAATTTATTTACTGTTTTTTCAGTGTTTCAGCCTACCGATTGGTGGGTGGATACAGGTGCAGGTGTTCATGTGTGTGCTGACATTTCATTGTTCTCTTCTTACCAGGTCAGAGGCCACGGGTCCGTATTGATGGGGAATGGCGCGAGTGCTTCTGTTCATGGTGTTGGCACGGTCGATCTGAAGTTTACTTCGGGAAGGATCGTGCAGCTGAAGAACGTGCAGCATATCCCCGCCATCAAGAAGAACCTCGTTAGTGGCTCCCTTCTATGTAGAGAAGGGTTTAAGTTGGTATTCGAGTCTAATAAATTAGTTGTTACTAAGTATGGACTATTTGTTGGAAAAGGTTATGAGAGCGGAGGGATGTTCCGCCTTTCCCTCGCAGATTTCTGTAATAAAGTCGTGAACCATATTCATTCGAGTATTAATGAATCTGAGTTTTGGCATTCACGTCTTTGTCACATAAGTTTCGGTGTTATGACGCGGCTAGCTTAGTTGGATTTAATCCCGAGTTTCACTTTAGCCAAAGGTTCTAAGTGCCTGTCATGTGTGCAAGCTAAGCAACCTCGCCAGCCTCACAAGGCTGCGGAGGAGAGACACTTGGCACCATTAGAACTCATACATTCTGATCTTTGTGAGATGAACGGTGTATTGACTAAAGGTGGAAAGAAATACTTCATGGCATTGATAGATGATTCCACTAGATATTGCTATGTGTATCTGTTAAATACTAAAGATGAGGCTCTACACTACTTTAAAATCTATAAGGCAGAAGTTGAGAATCAACTTGAAAAGAAAATTAAACGATTCCGTTCAGATCGTGGTGGAGAGTACTTCTCGAGTGAGTTTGATTCCTTCTGTGCGGAACACGGCATTATTCATGAGAGGACGCCTCCCTATTCACCCCAGTCAAACGGGGTTGCCGAGCGGAAAAACCGTACTCTAACTGATCTGGTTAACGCCATGTTAGATACGTCGGGTTTATCCAAGGCATGGTGGGGGGAGGCTATATTGACGGCATGACATGTCCTGAATAAAGTTCCGATAAAGGATAATGAGATCACTCCCTATGAGAGATGGGCAAAGAGAAGGACAACACTCTCGTACTTGCGTACTTGGGGCTGTTTGGCGAAAGTCAACGTGCCGATCCCTAAAAAGCGTAAGCTTGGACCCAAGACTATGGACTGTGTTAATTTGGGCTACGCTAAGAACAACGTTGGCTATAAATTTCTAGTAGTGAAATCTGAGTCACCTGACCAGAAGGTCGGTACAATCATAGAGTCTAAGGATGCTACATTCTTTGAGGATATTTTTCCTATGAGAGATATGCAAAGCACTTCTAGACAGGAATCTGAGGAGATTCCTGAGCCTGCCATTCCTATGGAATATTATGAACGAACACATGATGACAATCCTGAGGAGGATGACGAGGAAACCCTTGGTAGGGGCAAGAGACAAAGGACTGCAAAGACCTTTGGTGATGATTTCTTCGTGTACCTCATGGATGATACTCCCACTTCTATCTCAGAAGCGTATGCCACTCCAGAAGCTGACTACTGGAAGGATGCTGTCCGTAGCGAGATGGATTCTATCGTGGCTAACGGGACATGGGAGATCACTGAGCGTCCCTATGGTTGCAAACCATTGGGATGTAAGTGGGTGTTCAAGAAAAAGCTTAGGCCCGATGGTACGATTGAAAAGTACAAGGCCAGGCTTGTGGACAAGGGCTATGACCAGAAAGAAGAGGAAGATTTCTTTGATACTTATTCACCTGTGGCTAGACTGACCACATTCGAGTATTACTCTCGTTGGCGGCCTCACATGGTCTTCTCGTCCATCAAATGGATGTTAAGACGGCTTTTCTGAATGGAGAGCTAAATGAGGAAATCTACATGCAACAGCCAGATGGCTTTGTGATAGATGGTCAGGAAAGGAAGGTGTGTAACTTGCTGAAATCTTTATATGGCCTGAAGCAAGCACCTAAGCAATGGTATGATAAGTTCAATACAACTCTGACATCTGTTGGTTTTGTTGTTAATGAGGCTGACAAATGTGTATACTATCGCCATGGTAGGGGCGAAGGAGTTATACTGTGCCTGTATGTTGATGACATACTGATATTCGAAACAAACCTCAAAGTCATTGAGGAGGTCAAATCGTTTCTGTCTCAGAACTTTGAGATGAAGGACCTTGGTGTGGCTGATGTTATCTTGAACATCAAGCTACTGAGAGATAATGAGGGTGGGATCACACTTCTGCAATCCCATTATGTTGAGAAGGTGTTGAGTCGCTTTGGATATTCGGACTGCACACCATCTCAAACACCATATGATCCTAGCATGTTGATTCGAAAGTCCAAAGGCATGGCTAAAGATCAATTGAGATACTCTCAAATCATTGGTTCACTAATGTACCTAGCGAGCGCAACGAGGCCTGACATCGCGTTTGTTGTAAGCAAATTGAGCCGGTTTGTTTCCAAACCGGGTGATGTACATTGGCATGCTGTTGAAAGAGTTATGCGCTATCTGAAAGGTACTATGAACTATGGACTTCACTATACCAGAGACCCGTCGGTACTTGAAGGGTATAGTTATGCGAATTGGATCTCTGATGCTGATGAGATGAAGGCCACAACTGGGTATATGTTTACTCTTGGAGGTGGCGCTGTTTCCTGGAAGTCTTGCAAGCAAACGATCTTAACGAGATCGACAATGGAAGCAGAATTAACAGCATTAGACACTTCTGGTGTTGAAGCAGGATGGCTTCGAGATCTTTTGATGGACTTGCCACTGGTTGATAAACCGGTTCCAGCTATCCGTATGAACTGTGATAATCAGACTCTCATCACCAAGGTGAAGAGTTCAAAGGACAATATGAAGTCCAACAAACACATAAGAATGAGATTAAAAGCTGTCAGAAAATTAAGAAACTCCGGAGTGATAGCGCTGGACTATGTCCATACGGCTAAGAATCTGGCAGACCCCTTTACGAAAGGGCTATCACGTGTAGTGATAGATAGTGCATCGAGGGAGATGGGTATGAGACCCACATGAGTTGCCATGGTGGTAACCCAACCTATGTGATCAGAGATCCCGTGAAGTAGGACCTGGGAAAACAAGCCAGTGGTGAACTGAGGAGAGTAACTTTACTAACCCACTCCGTTGGAGATGCAATACTCTCGGAAACTGTATGGAAGGATGATTACTATCTTAATGTGTTCCCAGGCTTATATGTATAAGCAAGATGCTATCCTACAGAGCGATCTTTGGAGGAACACACCTATGTGAGCCTGACTACTAGTCATAGTCTATGAGATTGGGGTGATCTCTAGTAAGCTCATGAATAGGCCAGGAGTGTGACTTATATGCTCCACCCGAGGGGTCAGCCTTCGGCAGCCCAGTACTAGTAAGACATGTGGTGAAACTTCTTTACGCCAAACTGACAATTCAAGGCATAGTCCATTGTTCAGTTGTGAAGGAGTGTAGCTACTTGCTCTAGGTGAAGCTCAACCTTAACAGGTCTTCACTGAAACACTAGTATATCAAAACAGCGTTTGGAACAAAGGACAAAGTGGTCCCCTGAGATCTGGTGGGGGATTGTTGAAATGTGAGATGGGCCTAGAGCCCATATGAAAATTTCAGATTTGATCTCTAAGGGCCCATGTAGGTGGCATGACAATGTGGTGGGAAGTTTACTCCCACCATGCTAGTGGAAGGAAAGTTGGAGTGGTTTATAAGGGTGACTCTTCTACATGCTATTGGAGCTTGAGAAGAGAAGAGGCCCTCGCGCACTCCTCCTCCTCCGCTCGCCTCGCCACGCCACGCCTCATCACGACGCACCGCGGGTTGCGGGATTGAGCCGAGCCGAGCTCGTTCCTATGCGCTTCTTTTTGCCGGTCAGGAACGGAGAGTCTTTGACAGGTAGGGCCACGATCTGAGACGTCGGATCGTGGGCTATCGACTTGGACGTGGCTTCAACCCACGTCTCTCCACGCACGGCCGCACATATATATGTGGGGCACTGCCAACCCTAGTCGCCGCTAAAACAGAACACATCTCCGCCTCCACGCCCACGTCGTTCCTCTGCTGCTGCTGCCGCCGGCGACTCCATCCCGTTCACCGCGTACACGGTTGATGGGAGAGCAGGTCTCCGAAACTCCGTCTCTCTGGTTCCTGTACGGGAGAGAGGCGAATAGGTTTTTGGGAAGCGACTACGCGACTGCTCGCCTCCGATCCACTACTTTCTCTACGTTCGCCCCGTCTCCGTCATCACCATGTCAAGCGACGCCGAACGTGCCGCCGCCGAAAAGACCGAGGCCGACAAGAAGGCCGCCGAGGACGCTTCTGCTGCTGCTGTTACCGTGGCAACGGCTTCTGCATGGCCTACTGGAGGGTATACCGCGTTTATCCCTCTCCTGATAATTTCTGTATTTGCAGTGCTAGCATCATGTGTAGATTTGTCTAATATTTGCGTAGTACGTGCTTGTTTAGATCAGTACCAGTATGTTCCTAGTTCTGTCAATGCCATGCTAGTTATCTACTTATGGATTAAATTAGTCGAAAAATTGCCTATTTTCTTAGCAATCCAAAAACCTATTATGTGTAGGAATTTTTCGGCAAGTGGCTTTGCCGCAGCACTGAAACCGGAGAAGTTTACCGGTACGTATTTTAAACGTTGGCAGAAAAAGACCACTTTATGGCTCACGACTATGAACGTGTTCTTGGTCACCGGTGTGTCCACGGGAACGATTGCTCCTGAACAGGAGAAGGCGTTCAGGGAGGCAACCACTGTGTTTCTCGGAGCAGTTCTTAGCGTGATCGGAGATAAACTGGTCGACGCATATTTACATGTGCATGTCGCCAAGGACTTGTGGGAGGCGCTCGAATCTAAGTTCGGGGCCGCTGATGCAGGGAGCGAGATGTATATTATAGAGCAGTACCACGATTACAAGATGGTTGAGAACCGTCCTGTACTGGAGCAGGCTCATGAGATAATATGCATTGTTAAGGAGCTTGAGCTTCTGAAGTGCGAGTTACCGGGCAAGTTTGTCGCGGGCTGCATAATCGCTAAGCTCCCCAGTTCCTGGAGGAACTTTGCCACCACTCTGAAACATCAGAGGCGTGAATTCTCTGTGGAGGATGTCATTGGCCATCTGAGTGTTGAGCAGAATTCGAGGGCAAAGGACTCACACGGAAAAGGGGCCGAAGGGACTTCTGTTGCCAACATGGTGAACCAGAGGAACTTCAACTCCCACAAGTTCAAGGGAAAGAACGGTGTCCAACAGAATACTGACTTCAAGAAGAAGGGTAAGAAGACCTTCAAGAAGAACAAGAAGGATGAGGGCTGCTTTACTTGTGGTTCGGCTGAACATTGGGCCAACAAGTGCCCAAACAAGTTTAAGAAGTCAGGACAGGACTCCAAGTCTGTCAACATGATTGTGGGCAACAATAAGAATGGTGCATCTGGGTACGGTAATTTATTTACTATTTTTTCAGTGTTTCAGCCTACCGATTGGTGGGTGGATACAGGTGCAGGTGTTCATGTGTGTGCTGACATTTCATTGTTCTCTTCTTACCAGGTCACAGGCCACGGGTCCGTATTGATGGGGAATGGCGCGAGTGCTTCTGTTCATGGTGTTGGCACGGTCGATCTGAAGTTTACTTCGGGAAGGATCGTGCAGCTGAAGAACGTGCAGCATGTCCCCGCCATCAAGAAGAACCTCGTTAGTGGCTCCCTTCTATGTAGAGAAGGGTTTAAGTTGGTATTCGAGTCTAATAAATTAGTTGTTACTAAGTATGGACTATTTGTTGGAAAAGGTTATGAGAGCGGAGGGATGTTCCGCCTTTCCCTCGCAGATTTCTGTAATAAAGTCGTGAACCATATTCATTTGAGTATTAATGAATCTGAGTTTTGGCATTCACGTCTTTGTCACATAAGTTTCGGTGTTATGACGCGGCTAGCTTAGTTGGATTTAATCCCGAGTTTCACTTTAGCCAAAGGTTCTAAGTGCCTGTCATGTGTGCAAGCTAAGCAACCTCGCCAGCCTCACAAGGCTGCGGAGGAGAGACACTTGGCACCATTAGAACTCATACATTCTGATCTTTGTGAGATGAACGGTGTATTGACAAAAGGTGGAAAGAAATACTTCATGGCATTGATAGATGATTCCACTAGATATTGCTATGTGTATCTGTTAAATACTAAAGATGAGGCTCTACACTACTTTAAAATCTATAAGGCAGAAGTTGAGAATCAACTTGAAAAGAAAATTAAACGATTCCGTTCAGATCGTGGTGGAGAGTACTTCTCGAGTGAGTTTGATTCCTTCTGTGCGGAACACGGCATTATTCATGAGAGGACGCCTCCCTATTCACCCCAGTCAAACGGGGTTGCCGAGCGGAAAAACCGTACTCTAACTGATCTGGTTAACGCCATGTTAGATACGTCGGGTTTATCCAAGGCATGGTGGGGGGAGGCTATATTGACGGCATGACATGTCCTGAATAAAGTTCCGATAAAGGATAATGAGATCACTCCCTATGAGAGATGGGCAAAGAGAAGTACAACACTCTCGTACTTGCGTACTTGGGGCTGTTTGGCGAAAGTCAACATGCCGATCCCCAAAAAGCGTAAGCTTGGACCCAAGACTGTGGACTGTGTTAATTTGGGCTACACTAAGAACAACGTTGGCTATAGATTTCTAGTAGTGAAATCTGAGTCACCTGACCAGAAGGTCGGTACAATCATAGAGTCTAAGGATGCTACATTCTTTGAGGATATTTTTCCTATGAGAGATATGCAAAGCACTTCTAGACAGGAATCTGAGGAGACTCCTGAGCCTGCCATTCCTATGGAATATTATGAACGAACACATGATGACAATCCTGAGGAGGATGACAAGGAAACCCTTGGTAGGGGCAAGAGACAAAGGACTGCAAAGACCTTTGGTGATGATTTCTTCGTGTACCTCATGGATGATACTCCCACTTCTATCTCAGAAGCGTATGCCTCTCCAGAAGCTGACTACTGGAAGGATGCTGTCCGTAGCGAGATGGATTCTATCGTGGCTAACGGGACATGGGAGATCACTGCGCGTCCCTATGGTTGCAAACCATTGGGATGTAAGTGGGTGTTCAAGAAAAAGCTTAGGCCCGATGGTACGATTGAAAAGTACAAGGCCAGGCTTGTGGCCAAGGGCTATGACCAGAAAGAAGAGGAAGATTTCTTCGATACTTATTCACCTGTGGATAGACTGACCACATTCGAGTATTACTCTCGTTGGCGGCCTCACATGGTCTTCTCGTCCATCAAATGGATGTTAAGACGGCTTTTCTGAATGGAGAGCTAAATGAGGAAATCTACATGCAACAGCCAGATGGCTTTGTGATAGATGGTCAGGAAAGGAAGGTGTGTAAGTTGCTGAAATCTTTATATGGCCTGAAGCAAGCACCTAAGCAATGGCATGATAAGTTCAATACAACTCTGACATCTGTTGGTTTCGTTGTTAATGAGGCTGACAAATGTGTATACTATCGCCATGGTGGGGGCGAAGGAGTTATACTGTGCCTGTATGTTGATGACATACTGATATTCGAAACAAACCTCAAAGTCATTGAGGAGGTCAAATCGTTTCTGTCTCAGAACTTTGAGATGAAGGACCTTGGTGTGGCTGATGTTATCTTGAACATCAAGCTACTGAGAGATAATGAGGGTGGGATCACACTTCTGCAATCCCATTATGTTGAGAAGGTGTTGAGTCGCTTTGGATATTCGGACTGCACACCATCTCAAACACCATATGATCCTAGCGTGTTGATTCGAAAGTCCAAAGGCATGGCTAAAGATCAATTGAGATACTCTCAAATCATTGGTTCACTAATGTACCTAGCGAGCGCAACGAGGCCTGACATCGCGTTTGTTGTAAGCAAACTGAGCCGGTTTGTTTCCAAACTGGGTGATGTACATTGGCATGCTGTTGAAAGAGTTATGCGCTATCTGAAAGGTACTATGAACTATGGACTTCACTATACCGGAGACCCGTCGATACTTGAAGGGTATAGTGATGCGAATTGGATCTCTGATGCTGATGAGATGAAGGCCACAACTGGGTATATGTTTACTCTTGGAGGTGGCGCTGTTTCCTGGAAGTCTTGCAAGCAAACGATCTTAACGAGATCGACAATGGAAGCAGAATTAACAGCATTAGACACTTCTGGTGTTGAAGCAGGATGGCTTCGAGATCTTTTGATGGACTTGCCACTGGTTGATAAACCGGTTTCGGCTATCCGTATGAACTGTGATAATCAGACTGTCATCACCAAGGTGAAGAGTTCAAAGGACAATATGAAGTCCAACAAACACATAAGAATGAGATTAAAAGCTGTCAGAAAATTAAGAAACTCCGGAGTGATAGCGCTGGACTATGTCCATACGGCTAAGAATCTGGCAGATCCCTTTATGAAAGGGCTATCACGTGTAGTGATAGATAGTGCATCGAGGGAGATGGGTATGAGACCCACATGAGTTGCCATGGTGGTAACCCAACCTATGTGATCGGAGATCCCGTGAAGTAGGACCTGGGAAAACAAGCCAGTGGTGAACTGAGGAGAGTAACTTTACTAACCCACTCCGTTGGAGATGCAATACTCTCGGAGACTGTATGGAAGGATGACTACTGTCTTAATGTGTTCCAAGGCTTATATGTATAAGCAAGATGCTATCCTACAGAGCGATCTTTGTAGGAACACATCTATGTGAGCCTGACTACTAGTCACAGTCTATGAGATTGGGGTGATCTCTAGTAAGCTCATGAATAGGCCAGGAGTGTGACCTATATGCTCCACCCGAGGGGTCAGCCCTCGACAGCCCAGTACTAGTAAGACATGTGGTGAAACTTCTTTACACCAAACTGACAATTCAAGGCATAGTCCATTGTTCAGTTGTGAAGGAGTGTAGCTACTTGCTCTAGGTGAAGCTCAACCTTAACAGGTCTTCACTGAAACACTAGTATATCAAAACAGCGTTTGGAACAAAGGACAAAGTGGCCCCCTGAGATCAGGTGGGGGATTGTTGAAATGTGAGATGGGCCTAGAGCCCATATGACAATTTCAGATTTGATCTCTAAGGGCCCATGTAGGTGGCATGACAATGTGGTGGGAAGTTTACTCCCACCATGCTAGTGGAAGGAAAGTTGGAGTGGTTTATAAGGGTGACTCTTCTACATGCTATTGGAGCTTGAGAAGAGAAGAGGCCCTCGCGCACTCCTCCTCCTCCGCTCGCCTCGCCACGCCACGCCTCATCACGACGCACCGCGGGTTGCGGGATTGAGCCGAGCCGAGCTCGTTCCTATGCGCTTCTTTTTGCCGGTCAGGAACGGAGAGTCTTTGGCAGGTAGGGCCACGATCTGAGACGTCGGATCGTGGGCTATCGACTTGGACGTGGCTTCAACCCACGTCTCTCCACGCACGGCCGCACATATATATGTGGGGCACTACCAACCCTAGTCGCCGCTAAAACAGAACACATCTCCGCCTCCACGCCCATGTCGTTCCTCTGCTACTGCTGCCGCCGGCGACTCCATCCCGTTCACCGCATACACGGTTGATGGGAGAGCAGGTCTCCGAAACTCCGTCTCTCTGGTTCCTGTACGGGAGAGAGGCGAATAGGTTTTTGGGAAGCGACTACGCGACTGCTCGCCTCCGATCCACTACTTTCTCTACGTTCGCCCCGTCTCCGTCATCACCATGTCAAGCGACGCCGAACGTGCCGCCGCCGAAAAGACCGAGGCCGACAAGAAGGCCGCCGAGGACGCTTCTGCTGCTGCTGTTACCGCGGCAACGGCTTCTGCATGGCCTACTGGAGGGTATACCGCGTTTATCCCTCTCCTGATAATTTCTGTATTTGCAGTGCTAGCATCATGTGTAGATTTGTCTAATATTTGCGTAGTACGTGCTTGTTTAGATCAGTACCACTATGTTCCTAGTTCTGTCAATGCCATGCTAGTTATCTACTTATGGATTAAATTAGTCGAAAAATTGCCTATTTTCTTAGCAATCCAAAAACCTATTATGTGTAGGAATTTTTCGGCAAGTGGCTTTGCCGCAGCACTGAAACCGGATAAGTTTACCGGTACGTATTTTAAACGTTGGCAAAAAAAGACCACTTTATGGCTCACGGCTATGAACGTGTTCTTGGTCACCGGTGTGTCCACGGGAACGATTGCTCCTGAACAGGAGAAGGCGTTCAGGGAGGCAACCACTGTGTTTCTCGGAGCAGTTATTAGCGTGATCGGAGATAAACTGAACGACGCATATTTACATGTGCATGTCGCCAAGGACTTGTGGGAGGCGCTCGAATCTAAGTTCGGGGCCGCTGATGCAGGGAGCGAGATGTATATTATAGAGCAGTTCCACGATTACAAGATGGTTGAGAACCGTCCTGTACTGGAGCAGGCTCACGAGATAATATGCATTGTTAAGGAGCTTGAGCTTCTGAAGTGCGAGTTACCGGGCAAGTTTGTCGCGGGCTGCATAATCGCTAAGCTCCCCAATTCCTGGAGGAACTTTGCCACCACTCTGAAACATCAGAGGCGTGAATTCTCTGTGGAGGATGTCATTGGCCATCTGAGTGTTGAGCAGAATTCGAGGGCAAATGACTCGCACGGGAAAGGGGCCGAAGGGACTTCTGTTGCCAACATGGTGAACCAGAGGAACTTCAACTCCCACAAGTTCAAGGGAAAGAACGGTGTCCAACAGAATACTGACTTCAAGTAGAAGGGTAAGAAGACCTTCAAGAAGAACAAGAAGGATGAGGGCTGCTTTACTTGTGGTTCGGCTGAACATTGGGCCAACAAGTGCCCAAACAAGTTTAAGAAGTCAGGATAGGACTCCAAGTCTGTCAACATGATTGTGGGCAACAATAAGAATGGTGCATCTGGGTACGGTAATTTATTTACTGTTTTTTCAGTGTTTCAGCCTACCGATTGGTGGGTGGATACAGGTGCAGGTGTTCATGTGTGTGCTGACATTTCATTGTTCTCTTCTTACCAGGTCACAGGCCACGGATCCGTATTGATGGGGAATGGCGCGAGTGCTTCTGTTCATGGTGTTGGCACGGTCGATCTGAAGTTTACTTCGGGAAGGATCGTGCAGCTGAAGAACGTGCAGCATGTCCCCGCCATCAAGAAGAACCTCGTTAGTGGCTCCCTTCTATGTAGAGAAGGGTTTAAGTTGGTATTCGAGTCTAATAAATTAGTTGTTACTAAGTATGGACTATTTGTTGGAAAAGGTTATGAGAGCGGAGGGATGTTCCGCCTTTCCCTCGCAGATTTCTGTAATAAAGTCGTGAACCATATTCATTCGAGTATTAATGAATCTGAGTTTTGGCATTCACGTCTTTGTCACATAAGTTTCGGTGTTATGACGCGGCTAGCTTAGTTGGATTTAATCCCGAGTTTCACTTTAGCCAAAGGTTCTAAGTGCCTGTCATGTGTGCAAGCTAAGCAACCTCGCCAGCCTCACAAGGCTGCGGAGGAGAGACACTTGGCACCATTAGAACTCATACATTCTGATCTTTGTGAGATGAACGGTGTATTGACTAAAGGTGGAAAGAAATACTTCATGGCATTGATAGATGATTCCACTAGATATTGCTATGTGTATCTGTTAAATACTAAAGATGAGGCTCTACACTACTTTAAAATCTATAAGGCAGAAGTTGAGAATCAACTTGAAAAGAAAATTAAACGATTCCGTTCAGATCGTGGTGGAGAGTACTTCTCGAGTGAGTTTGATTCCTTCTGTGCGGAACACGGCATTATTCATGAGAGGACGCCTCCCTATTCACCCCAGTCAAACGGGGTTGCCGAGCGGAAAAACCGTACTCTAATTGATCTGGTTAACGCCATGTTAGATACGTCGGGTTTATCCAAGGCATGGTGGGGGGAGGCTATATTGACGGCATGACATGTCCTGAATAAAGTTCCGATAAAGGATAATGAGATCACTCCCTATGAGAGATGGGCAAAGAGAAGTACAACACTCTCGTACTTGCGTACTTGGGGCTGTTTGGCGAAAGTCAACATGCCGATCCCCAAAAAGCGTAAGCTTGGACCCAAGACTGTGGACTGTGTTAATTTGGGCTACACTAAGAACAACGTTGGCTATAGATTTCTAGTAGTGAAATCTGAGTCACCTGACCAGAAGGTCGGTACAATCATAGAGTCTAAGGATGCTACATTCTTTGAGGATATTTTTCCTATGAGAGATATGCAAAGCACTTCTAGACAGGAATCTGAGGAGACTCCTCAGCCTGCCATTCCTATGGAATATTATGAACGAACACATGATGACAATCTTGAGGAGGATGACGAGGAAACCCTTGGTAGGGGCAAGAGACAAAGGACTGCAAAGACCTTTGGTGATGATTTCTTCGTGTACCTCATGGATGATACTCCCACTTCTATCTCAGAAGCGTATGCCTCTCCAGAAGCTGACTACTGGAAGGATGCTGTCCGTAGCGAGATGGATTCTATCGTGGCTAACGGGACATGGGAGATCACTGCGCGTCCCTATGGTTGCAAACCATTGGGATGTAAGTGGGTGTTCAAGAAAAAGCTTAGGCCCGATGGTACGATTGAAAAGTACAAGGCCAGGCTTGTGGCCAAGGGCTATGACCAGAAAGAAGAGGAAGATTTCTTCGATACTTATTCACCTGTGGCTAGACTGACCACATTCGAGTATTACTCTCGTTGGCGGCCTCACATGGTCTTCTCGTCCATCAAATGGATGTTAAGACGGCTTTTCTGAATGGAGAGCTAAATGAGGAAATCTACATGCAACAGCCAGATGGCTTTGTGATAGATGGTCAGGAAAGGAAGGTGTGTAAGTTGCTGAAATCTTTATATGGCCTGAAGCAAGCACCTAAGCAATGGCATGATAAGTTCAATACAACTCTGACATCTGTTAGTTTCGTTGTTAATGAGGCTGACAAATGTGTATACTATCGCCATGGTGGGGGCGAAGGAGTTATACTGTGCCTGTATGTTGATGACATACTGATATTCGAAACAAACCTCAAAGTCATTGAGGAGGTCAAATCGTTTCTGTCTCAGAACTTTGAGATGAAGGACCTTGGTGTGGCTGATGTTATCTTGAACATCAAGCTACTGAGAGATAATGAGGGTGGGATCACACTTCTGCAATCCCATTATGTTGAGAAGGTGTTGATTCGCTTTGGATATTCGGACTGCACACCATCTCAAACACCATATGATCCTAGCATGTTGATTCGAAAGTCCAAAGGCATGGCTAAAGATCAATTGAGATACTCTCAAATCATTGGTTCACTAATGTACCTAGCGAGCGCAACGAGGCCTGACATCGCGTTTGTTGTAAGCAAACTGAGCCGGTTTGTTTCCAAACTGGGTGATGTACATTGGCATGCTGTTGAAAGAGTTATGCGCTATCTGAAAGGTACTATGAACTATGGACTTCACTATACTGGAGACCCCTCGGTACTTGAAGGGTATAGTGATGCGAATTGGATCTCTGATGCTGATGAGATGAAGGCCACAACTGGGTATATGTTTACTCTTGGAGGTGGCGCTGTTTCCTGGAAGTCTTGCAAGCAAACGATCTTAACGAGATCGACAATGGAAGCAGAATTAACAGCATTAGACACTTCTGGTGTTGAAGCAGGATGGCTTCGAGATCTTTTGATGGACTTGCCACTGGTTGATAAACCGGTTCCGGCTATCCGTATGAACTGTGATAATCAGACTGTCATCACCAAGGTGAAGAGTTCAAAGGACAATATGAAGTCCAACAAACACATAAGAATGAGATTAAAAGCTGTCAGAAAATTAAGAAACTCCGGAGTGATAGCGCTGGACTATGTCCATACGGCTAAGAATCTGGCAGATCCCTTTATGAAAGGGCTATCACGTGTAGTGATAGATAGTGCATCGAGGGAGATGGGTATAAGACCCACATGAGTTGCCATGGTGGTAACCCAACCTATGTGATCGGAGATCCCATGAAGTAGGACCTGGGGAAACAAGCCAGTGGTGAACTGATGAGAGTAACTTTACTAACCCACTCCGTTGGAGATGCAATACTCTCGGAGACTGTATGGAAAGATGACTACTGTCTTAATGTGTTCCAAGGCTTATATGTATAAGCAAGATGCTATCCTACAGAGCGATCTTTGGAGGAACACACCTATGTGAGCCTGACTACTAGTCACAGTCTATGAGATTGGGGTGATCTCTAGTAAGCTCATGAATAGGCCAGGAGTGTGACTTATATGCTCCACCCGAGGGGTCAGCCTTCGACAGCCCAGTACTAGTAAGACATGTGGTGAAACTTCTTTACACCAAACTGACAATTCAAGGCATAGTCCATTGTTCAGTTGTGAAGGAGTGTAGCTACTTGCTCTAGGTGAAGCTCAACCTTAACAGGTCTTCACTGAAACACTAGTATATCAAAACAACGTTTGAAACAAAGGACAAAGTGGGCCCCTGAGATCTGGTGGGGGATTGTTGAAATGTGAGATGGGCCTAGAGCCCATATGACAATTTCAGATTTGATCTCTAAGGGCCCATGTAGGTGGCATGACAATGTGGTGGGAAGTTTAGTCCCACCATGCTAGTGGAAGGAAAGTTGAAGTGGTTTATAAGGGTGGCTCTTCTACATGCTATTGGAGCTTGAGAAGAGAAGAGGCCCTCGCGCACTCCTCCTCCTCCGCTCGCCTCGCCACGCCACGCCTCATCACGACGCACCGCGGGTTGCGGGATTGAGCCGAGCCGAGCTCGTTCCTATGCGCTTCTTTTTGCCGGTCAGGAACGGAGAGTCTTTGACAGGTAGGGCCACGACCTGAGATGTCGGATCGTGGGCTACCGACTTGGACGTGGGTTCAACCCACGTCTCTCCACGCGCGGCCGCACATATATATGTGGGGCGCTGCCAACCCTAGCCGCCGCGAAAACAGAACGCATCTCCGCCTCCACGCCCACGTCGTTCCTCTGCTGCTGCTGCCGCCGGCGACTCCATCCCGTTCACCGCGTACACGGTTGACGGGAGAGCAGGTCTCCGAAACTCCGTCTCTCTGGTTCCTGTACGGGAGAGAGGCGAATAGGTTTTTGGGAAGCGGCTACGCGACTGCTCGCCTCCGATCCACTACTTCCTCTACGTCCGCGCCGTCTCCGTCATCACCATGTCAAGCGACGCCGAACGTGCCGCCGCCGAAAAGACCGAGGCCGACAAGAAGGCCGCCGAGGACGCTTCTGCTGCTGCTGTCACCGCGGCAGCGGCTTCTGCATGGCCTACCGGAGGGTACCGCGTTTATCCCTCTCCTGATAATTTTTGTATTTGCAGTGCTAGCATCATGTGTAGATTTGTCTACTATTTGCGTAGTACGTGCTTGTTTAGATCAGTACCAGTATGTTCCTAGTTCTGTCAATGCCATGCTAGTTATCTACTTATGGATTAAATTAGTCGAAAAATTGCCTATTTTCTTAGCACGTACATCAGATCTCAAAGTTTTAGTCAAGAAGATAAAAAACATATTGTTTGGGTGTGCACATTAGCGATGTTGGAACAGTCAATCGTGCACCTACTCCCTTCGTCCGGAAATATTTGTCATTAAAATGGATGTATCTAGATGTATTTTAGTTCTAGATACATCCATCTTCATCCATTTTGATGACAAGTAATTCCGGACGGAGGGAGTATCTGGCAAGAGACAATACAGGATTTGGTCTTTGCTTGAAGCAGCGGTGGAAAGGGGTCGTCATTACTACCTAAATGATGTCGACATTGCAGCGAGTCAGATTAACTTCCCGACTTCGTCCATCTATCCGAAATTAAGGGATGAGGACCTTGGATGACAGAGGATTAGATAGTGCCATCCTTGAAAAGAACAGGGTTAGTTTCTGTTGGAATGGTAATGGTCTGGCCGACGACAAAATATACGTACCTTTTATTCTCTATTGGATCACCACCTTTGTTTGATACACTAAACAATAAAGGAGATGGTATGGAGCTAGCTTCTGGCTTATTTTCGTCTACAGTTACTGTTTCAACTACTTGAAGTGACATACTACAGTTCTAGAGGGGAGAACTGTTGGACAATTATATCAAAACATTGGATATGATGGATGATCAGTGGTTTGCTGCGCATGCTCTATGCGGTTCGTTGTGAAATGTTTCCTTATATTTAATATATTATGTCATCCAATTTGAACTGATAATGAAAAATCAATGAATGCTGCCTTAATGAATCCAAAATGTGTGGAAAACAACAAAGGTGCAGCTGGAGAGGGAGCTATCTTTAGAGGATCTCCATCAAAGCAGATGCTGCCAACTTTCAAACATTTGTTGAAACAAAGTTTAGAAAAAACTTCTAAACCTAGAGTTGCCTGAACCTAACTGACAGCCAGAACCAAAATAAAATACAGTACTGGATCCTTTTATTTGTAGGTACATACAATCCAAATTATGATTAGGAAGCATATTCTAAGCTTGTCCGATTCCGTACTGACCCTATGAGGGTGATTTTTTTAAAATTGTAACAGAAGTTCATCACGGGAGCATGGATATTTATCAGTTTGTGTAATCATACATTTAGAAAAGAGTTGATTTGTCTTCATATGTAAGGACTAATTGTTATTTCAGTGATTCCCTTTCCCCTCAATCGAATCTGATTTTTGATGTTGGTGACAAAGGGAGTTCATGCTGCCGCTTCCTAGCCCCTTATCCTCAGATGTTATGATGGTCACGTCAGTGATATTGCCACGTACACCCAGTGTTGATCTGGTATGCCTCCTTTTCTCTTACTGTTTGTTTCTCCTGTGGTTTCTATTATTTCAAATCATGTGACCTGCTTTCTTTTCTTCTCTGTGCACATAATATTTACGTCCTTGAGCTGCAATTTTAGATTGTCGGTATTTGATCCATATTAAGGTAAGAAGCATTTGTCCCATGTTTCTTGTTGTATCATATCCAACGTTTTGGCTACCGAATCCCAAGAAAATTCCGAGGGTGGGCGAGAAACCCGGATACCACGGTTACCGTGAAATTCCGAGGAAATACCGCTCGATTTTTTATACGCGATTTGAATTCAAATTTTTTTGAGCTATATATTGGCACTGTGCTCAATTTAATCACGATGTTGCTCTTGGCGCAGTGGTACCGTAGCAGTTTACATGCTTTAGTACAGTTTCTGCCCCTACTTGACCAGATTACCGCCGTTGAAATTCAAAAATTTCAAAAAAATTGATTTTTTTGCTTGCTACGCAGCTTTCTCGCGGGTAGCGAGAAACGCGGGTACCGGGCGGTAACCGAATTTTCCGCCCGGTACCCAAAACCATGATCATATCAAGCAAAATTCACGAGTATCTACAAATTCCCTCCATAATAATTTGGTTATTTCATACTACTATTCAAGGATTACCTTGAAAAGTCCCGCAGGTCTTCTTTGTTTGAGCTTGCAAGTTCCCTAGCAACATCACACGTTATTTCCTTCTACATTCTCTTATCTTGCATCACCAATATTATTGTGTTGGTTTTGCTCTCATCATTGCACAGGGTTTTTCCCCGTCCATGGATGTCGAGGACTGCCAATAGTACAACGCATGCCGACATCTTATTCATGAAATTATCCAAGCTTCGCAAGTGTGAGGTGACTAATGCATGCATACATCCTTTTGTTCTGACATTTTATTTCTTATTTTGTGGATGCATATATTCTATTTCATCGAAGTGTAGGTGTTTTCCTATTCTTTGGTTGCTCATTGATGGTTTTTTCTGGTTTTTGGTTTGCGTTTGATCAAGTCTCGCAACAGAGATGACAAGCCATGAGACATGAGTAACTGATAAATTTGTACAATCACTTCCAATTTTTCTAGGAACATTGGATGTAATTAATTTGGTAAGAAAACTATAAAGGAGACCGTGCTTGTGGACCTTCCAATGAAGCAATAATTATATCACTGTGGTATCAAATAATTGTTCAATGATTGTTTGATCAAGTTGTTGACACATGATTGACGTATGATAAATTTGTGATGTGAAGTATGTGTCTGAATCAAGTATCGTCCACTTAATCTTTGATTTACCAATTTTGCTAAATTAGATTTTTTGTTGCGTCAGTAACTTTTTGCTTTGCACGAGGCCGAAGACGGGATGACGTGAGGAGTGCTGGCCATGGCAAGGTCGAGCGGTATACGAGCGGGAGCCGATGATAGATAGCGGGAGCGAGTCTGAAACTTAATTGTTGCGGGTGCATGTGGGTGCGAGGGGGGTGTCAAAGTTGATCATCAAGGTGGGGCTTACGGGGATGGTCGGGGCGGCGGCGAACACGGCGATGGGGGGAGGTTGAGAGGAGGGTGGGGCGAAGATAGCCGTTGGCCATGGGGGTGGAGGCGAGCGGTTAGGACTGGGTAGGCCGTGGTTGGGGAGGAACTATCGTGGGAGAGGAAGAAGAAGGTGTGGGAGGAAGAAGATGAATAGGTGGCTGCTTGCTCCTAACTGTTGGATATTGATTTGATGGCCAAAAATAGAAGTAACTGACGCGAAGAGCTATTTCAGGTATCTAACATATATGTGCCTCCTTGATTTCTTTATTATCATTTGCCTGTAGCAACGCACGAGCATTTAACTAGTGTTAAGTAGCAGCTGTGATAAGGAGCAGTGGCGGAGCCAGGATTGGAGTAAGCCCCGGGCCTAAAAATAATTTTGCCATGAGCGAAAAACTTAGCGTGGATAAGGCTTTTAACTACCTCAAAAGACACCCCATACAAAATATGGCTCAATTGCACACATCTAAACTCAATGCCTAACGACACAACAAAATAGGTAAAAACATGACAAAAACTATAGGAAAAAGTCCAAAATAAACCTTGAAGTTGTAGACGAAAGCTAAATCAAACTCCGAACTTTGAATCCCGGAAATTGGCACTCTAAATTTGTAATCCCGGTCTATTTTGGACCCTAGACCTGTTTGGCACACGGAGAAGACTACAATCCCGTCCGGGATTCCAGCTGCTCTCACGGACAAGAATTTGGGCCGGCCCACTATAACAGAACAAGAATTCGTGAGGTTTAAAAAATGTTCGCACATTTCTAAATTTGTTCAAAAGTTAAAAATGTTTCTGTTTTCTATTTTGAAAAAGCAAACATTTTATAAAGTGCGAGAACTTTTTCAAAAATTTGAATACTTTTAAAACTACAACAACTTTGAAAAAGCGAACACCTTTATAAACATTTTTTGAAACCCGAAGATAATTTTAAAGTGCAAACACTTTTTGAAACATAAATTTCTTCTGCAACCTGAACAAAATTTTAAATTGCAGACACGTTTTGATACATAAACATTTTTTTAAACCTTAAAATATTTTGTGACATCTAAAAAATATCACAAGTTTAAAAATGTACGGGCCAATCCAAATGTTTATGCAATGTATAATAATATTTGTGTGATTCAAAAAAATGCAACATTTCAAGAATGATCACGAGTTCCAAAAATTGTGTTTGTGACATTTTTAAAAGAATGTATTTACAATGTAAAAAAATGTTTGCGTGATGTAAAAAAATGTGTCATAACCTTAACAGAATATATGTGGCATGTCCTTGAAAAAAGTGTATGCAAATTTGAAAATGTTGAACCATGTAAAAGGGTGTTGTGTAGTTTTATAAAATGTTTATTGTCATTAAGAAAATGTAAAACATGTAGTTGAAAAAATATTACCATGTATTCAAAAAGTTTTGAAAACATGTAATTTATAAATGTACATACTGTATTTGAAAATATCAAGAGTTTATCCAAACATATTTAATGTGTGTGTTAAAAATGTACATTGGATACTGAGAAAAATTAGACATGTGTAAAAATGAAAAAGAAAAGAAAATGAAAAAGGAAGAAACTAAGAAAAACCAGATTAGTGCGTGCGTGCGAGCAACTGTGCTACTGGGCCGACCCAATTCAGCAAATCCTGACTATGTTCTGTCAAGGTTTAAAATAGACCGGGATTAGAGAGTTTGGTGTGCTGATTTCAAGGATTGAGAGTTCGGGGTTTGATTTAGCTTTCGCCTACAAATTGAAGGTTTGTTTTGGACTTTTTCCAAAACTATAAAGAACAGTACATGGTAAAAAAAGAGAGTACCAATGAATGGTTTGCTTCATCAGTGCCTCGCATAACCGTTGACGCTCGAAAATGGCATAATCGCAAAAAGTGATTTGAGGCTGTAACAAGATGAGGTTAAAATTATAAGTTCATGTCACCATTTGATGGCTCTCTAGAAGATGATTGAAATAGATATGAAGGTGGTCCAAAATGAAGCTCACGTGCGAAAGGTATGACAATTTCAGAGATACCCGTGTTGACATCAGATTAGAAATTGACATGAAATATAATTAAGATGGCCTCGGATGGAAAAAAAATTCAACATGAAAGTTCTTCGTCTCGTCGAATGGATGAATTTGATATAAAAATCGTCTTAATCCGAGGTCGTATGCAAAAGATAGAGCCAAAATTATGCGTCGCGACACTATTTGGCCGGATCATCCGGACCGGGGTCCAGATCATCCGGCCTCGAACGACCCAGCAACACAAGGTTTATGACAAAGCCGGATGATCTGGGACCAGTCCCGGATGATCCGGGTGAAGGCCGGACAATCCGGCCAAGAGTCTGAATGTTCGGACAACTTTTTTCTGCTAGACTTTGGAAAACGGCCTAAAACCCCCTCAAGATGACCTCTAATCAAAAAGTGTTCAACAGAAAAGTTGTGCGTATGGTCAAAACGGTTGATTTACATATAAAAAAATCATCTTAATCCAATATCTTATGCAATAGTTACAGCCCGAGCAATGTGCTGCTGCCAGAAATCTGGGCTTGGCCGGATCATCCGGGCCTAGAGCTGGACATCCGGGCCGGAGGTCGTGAATAGTCTGTGTTTTGTTAGCTTTTGATGATTTGGACGGCTAGAAAAGTCCTTTTCTTGTACGGGAAGTCCATCCGCCTCTCATATAGACAAGAGGTGACGGCCGATTGAAAAACACACAATCGAACAAATTCATCTATCAATTTTACCTTTATTTTTATCTTCACCCTTGTTCTTCTTTTTCCTCGTTCTTCATTCGTTCTTCATTTGCAGGGCGACGAACCTCGAGGCCCTAGGGGCGATCAGGTCGACCTAGGGCAGCTCATAGCCGCCGCGTGCCCTGACGGGGTCCCTCCCGGGCGTGTGGGGTTTTGGGTCTACAAAAGCGACCGCATGATTGCTTGCGTATCGCCCTTTCGGACGAGTCTTCTTCGACGTGAGCTGCAGTGCATCACCCCCGGCGTCGAGGGTACACGATGACGTGTTCGTGCGCGAGCAATAACCTCGTCAACGGTGGAAGAAGAGCCAAAACCTTCAGGACATCAAAAGCAAAGTTTCATAAGAGATGGCATAAACATCGAGCAAAACAATTATCATTGATACAAATCTAAAAACTTACAACTTCGAGGAGGTAAAAGCCCTTTGTGAGACCTATATGATTGATAGCGCTATGCAATATCATCATCATCAATACTTGCAAATACATCTCGATCAATATAGCAACCATCCTATAATTCTGCCAATCATCACTCTACCGCTTGATTCGTCCATCTAAAATGATAGGTGTAGACACCCGGTTGCGGACACCGGTTAAAAAAGATCTCTTCGTCTTCTTTTTCTGCAATATGAAATCAAATTGGGAATTGCATCATTTTGAGTTCAACAATACCCTAGTTAGATGAATGGATACGCACACATATTTTTTTCATGGTAATGCGTGTCTCATTCATATCAAAAAGATCAAAGTACAAAGCACGTAAGGACCGACATGACAAAACTGAAAAGATAGCAGAACATCTCTGAGCTTAACATCAACGCCCGCCACCTGCCTCTGCCACGACCACAGCAGCCACCGAAGAAAAGATTGACAGATCACCTCCTCACCCGAGCTCGATGTGGCTCCATGGCTGATATGCAGCTTTGCGGACCTCCAAGGTGACTCACCGGAAGCGAAACCATTGCCATTGGACGAATCAGACCGAGACAACACCCGGGACAAGCCGTCGAACTCCAGATCTGGCACCCCACCACGACTAAGACGTCGGTGCAGAAAACCACACCTGACATCCATCAACCACGAACCCAACACACGTTCCATCTTCCAGATGCCGTCGATGCAGACGACAATCTGCATCCACTTCTGGACTACCTCCCAAGCTCCACGCCGACGTTGGAGCAGACGCGGTCACAAGGGTGGAGCCCAAAGACACATGTCCACCACGAGGATGCCGCCGCCACCGCATCATCCTTGCTTGAACAAACTGGTTTCCAAAACCATCCCAAACCATAGGACAGGTCGCCTTGTCGGAGAAGGATCTGAAGAATCTTTATTCAGCGCCGTCATCACCGCAGCCGAAGGCAAGACGATGAACAACCTACAAATGAAGCTACTTTAGGCTAAAACTATCCACACACGTGGATCCGGCGACCCCCCTCACCACTGACGATCGAGGTCGTCGGCGGAGGGGGGCCGCCAGAGGAACGCGGTGAAAGAAACTCGCTAGCGGCGGCTAGGGTTTTCTAGTCGCCTCCCGAGAGGAAAAGCGACTCGCGAGCATATACGTACACATACATTACTTCAATTAAATTTCAGTTCGGAGCAGTTTTTTTACAGTAGTACATGTAGAACATGATATAGATGAAGAGCATTAGGAGGGAAACAAAGAAAGCATCAAATCCCTGCCCTCACAACGATTTGGATTTTCGGCCGTCCGTTTTATTGATCTGGGAGTTTCTGGCCGTCGGATTTAATGTAAAAAGCGATATGATTCGTAGTGTGGCTAATCTGGGCCAGCTGTCCTGTGGGCTGCTGCTCCAGGGGCCAAAACGAAGGAATCTGATCAGCTGGGCCTTTTCGGCTAGCCAGCCCATAAGCAGAGGGGATAGAGCAATGCGGGATACAGAGGAGAGGGGTCGAGCCAAGGCGATGCGAGGCGCGCGATTGGGATCGACCGGAGTTGCGGGCGCGTGGCTGGGATCGACCGGTCGGCCGACGGTGGCGGTGAAGCGCCCCCTCCCCCTCCCCCAGTGAGATCTGCGCGACCGATCGGCTGTCCTTGCTAGGCGACGCCGTGGGGTGGTGCCCGGGCTAACGAAACGTCAGTTGTCGATTCGACTCCGGCGATTTAGGAATTAAATCACGGTTGCAAGAGGCCATTAATGGCAATCGATGCGGCTGATAGTTGCATGTCAATTACCCTCACGATTCATATTCCTCCTTTTTACTCTTGCGTACATATAATCTCCATGATCCAGCATCTCCTTTCCCATTCCCGTTTTTAGTTCCGCAAAACATTATCCGGTAGCCATGCTTGTCACTCGGATTGCTAATTCGTCTTCCGCTTCCTCTCCTACCAGCTTCCGCTCCATGCTACCTTCACTTTCTCTTCAATTCTGCATCGAGTTCTTTGCACTCTGGCTCGATCGATTGAACCTCGGTTCCACCTGGTTGGCTGATTCTACTGCATTGGAAGGTGAGGCACTGCTTCCACCTTTGATGATTTCTTTCTTGAGAGTAATATTCTTTCACAAAGTGTGGACTGCGGAGTTGACTTAGAATAACCGTGTTCTTTTCAGCTTTTCTTATTCTAAGTAAACAACAGCGGAAGGTGCAGATCATAGTCTTTTCCCTGAAGGTATTTGCTTTACACAGATCAATTCCTTTTTGTTCTTATATGTTAAAGTCTGTCTGTATGGGCTCTTGTCTTGCTTTCTACTTTTCTAGGAATGCAAAGGGTGAAGGTATGATGTTCTTTTTCTTAATTCTCATTTCATAACTGCATTTTGATTGCTTGTGGTGAGTGATTTTCAAATTAGAAATTCTTCTTCAGATCTGAAGTATAAGCCCAGAGTACAAAATAAGGGAACAAAAAAGGCACGGAGTAAAGCACATGTTAATTTATTTATATTGGTAAAGTTGTACAACATAATTTCCCCTTTTTACATGTTCGAAGGAATTCACTGACCTGATCTATGGTGTTGGAGCCTGGTTCTGGTAGATTGATTTGGTGAAGTGCAATTTCCACCGGCCAGGTTAGTACTTATCCAATGTAAGTGTCCTATTTCAAGATCCATCTACGTGTGCATGCAATTAGTTAGTTAGATTCGATGCTATTCCTTATGTGTATGTTTCACACCATGCTATTATGAGATATGAACTCTGATTGCTACTCTCTCTGTCTCGAAATTATTGTCGTCATTTTAGTTCAAACCACGACAATAATTTTGGAACCGAGGAAGTGTCTCTCAAAGATGCTGCTCATGTGGTTGGACCATATAATAGGTTTCCTTTGGTTTGTTTGCAGAAAAGCTTCTCTGTGTGTGAGAGAGTGTGTTTCAGTTTTAGTACATTGATTTGATTAAATTGTGCAGGCATTCACGAACATAACTTTAAAAAAACTCACGAACTTTATCATATATTTCACTTAGTCAAACTATAGGAAAAGCCAAGGTTATTCATGCAGCAAAAAGACTAGCAGGTTGGTTCTAACATCATCTATTGTATATGGTTATTTGTCTTACATAGCTGTCTTTTCTTTCTCTTTTTTACATTTTTCGGGTCTTGGATATTATAATGAAACACGTTTCCTTGTTCCATTGTTCAAATACACTATGAATTGGAATCCATAATTGAATTGATGGTGTGCATGGAATAATATGATAAAGATGTTCTGTACTACAGTTAGGATCTTCCACATATGCTCTTCTTTATCATATTATTCCATGCATAAGCTGGCCATGACAACGGTTATTAATTCACTTATCCAGAAAGATCTAATTCAAGGTGAGGCACTGCTTTAGTTTAAATGATTTGTTGCCTGAGAGTATAATGTTCCAATGCCCACATCTTCCAATTGCTCAAAGTACTAATGGTTACAGTATGGGATTATTTTGGTATGAACGCACTAAATAGGCAATTGTTGATTTATGATGTTTCTACACTACTTTTGTTCCCCACTTCATGGTCTGCTCTGGTATATGTTTGATAAAGTGTAGAGTGCACTTATCGTAGCCATGTTATTTTGGTAATCTGGTACAATGCTATGGCATCTGTACTTCAAACTCTGAAATTCATATGTCATTCACTGGGAAAATGCAAAAGGTACGTGGCAAAATATTCTTTCTTTAGCTCTTATCTTCAGTAACCTATACTTTCATTTCTGCTATATAAGACGCATTTGTGACAGAACAATCCATATATTGGTTTCGGCAGTCTGGACCCATGATCATACCAATGTCGCTGAGCAAAAGATGTGTTCTGTACTACAGTTAATTTTTTAATCTAAAACTGAAATGGTATTCACAAAAATTAATGCTTCAAAGAAAGATGTGCCTTATATAGTGATGAAATTAGGAGATTTGTTGTCATGTTTCTTGAATGGTGGCATAATTTGTACACCAAAATTTTTAACGATGATGTGATGTGAAAATATGCAGTCTTTTGTGTTTTTTCTAGCTCTTTTAACCCAGTTTGGCTTTTCCTATATCTTGGAATTTGTTTATTTCTAACCAGCCTAATTCCAATTGATTGAATCCTATACAAATTGATAAAGTAAGATATGTACTCAAACTTGTAATTTTTATTGTCCAACAGTTGTGAGAAATAAGTGTTCATCCGAAAGGTCGAGTATGCTAAAAAGGTCTCACTACTGTAGTGTAAAATGAGCATCAGGAAGATGAACATGAGTTTCACAAAGCACCTTCTTGCAGGTAGATTGTGAGCACTTGGATTTTAAAGAATGAGATGACCTTGTGGTCGAGTAAACAATAACATCGTTGCCGCATACGTATCTTGAATAAGTTGTGTATTTGTGATTAATTGCTATGAGCGAGTGTGCTTTGCTTTGTGCTATTAGGATGTAATTCGCACTCTAAAGAAAGTTGTGGTATCCTTCCAAGAGCAAAGGCGTTCTAATTCCATCTGTTCAAATGTTGTTTTTACACACTCAACTTCCATGTCCGTGTATGTATATACATAAGAAAATTCCTAGCATCATATCGAAGAAATGGATGGGCGCAGCAACGCGCGCCATCATGGTCTAGTACATTTACAAGGTGCAGCAGCCGGCAGAGGAGCAGCGCCACACGGGTGAACCATGCAAAGGAGGGCGGCGCGAGCGATGGAATCTGGAGATCGATCTCGTCCTGCGTGTGTTCGACAGTTCAACTCAGCGGCGGCTTCGCTAGCATTTGTCTTTTTTTTTTTTGAAAAAAGTCCAAAACAAACCTTAAACTTAAAGGCCAAAGCTAAATCGAATCATAAACTTGTAATCTCAAAAATTAGCACATCAAACTTTATAATCCCGGTTTATTTTAAACCTTGACGGTATTTAGCTTTTTTTTTATAGAAAACTCGCAAGCTTTCATTAAGTCGTCACAATGTTTACAGGGACGGAGGGAAGATTCCCGGGATGGCCTAACCAGACACGGCGACCACCCCCTAGAGAAAGTGCATGCTTCGCGAGGTTGTGAGCTTCAAAGTTTGTGCTCCTAAACTCATGGCTAAAAATACAAAAATCAAAAGAGGAAGAGTGATCTCTGATTTCATGAATAAGCCTTAGATAGAGATCATCTGCAAGGGCTAGTGCCTCCCGCACCGCGAGAGCTTCGAGGACTTGGGGGTCGGCAATGTGCCGAAAAGCTAGCACTGAGGCTCCCAGAAAATTTCCCGTTGCATCTCTGCTGATTGCTCCTACCGTACCATAACCGCCATGACGAGAAACAGCAGCGTCGACGTTTATTTTCGCACAGTTGTCCGCTGGTGGCTGCCATTGCTTTGGCCGTGGCGCCCTGGCCGGTGCAATGCTTGTGTTCCGTGTGGGGATCTCGAGCTCCGATAACATTCTCGTGATGAAGCCATTTATTGTCACGGGTGACTGGAAAATTTCCTCATGAATTGCTTTCCTTCGCGCACTCTAGATTGCCCAGATCGTGACAATTGTCCTCACAAAATCACTTTTGCTCATTATTTCATGTATATGAAACAGCCAATCCTTGGAACATTCGCTCGCGCATTCCTCCTGGACCAGTGCTTCGACGAGATGTTCAGGCGCCAAAGCCCAAACGCTACTGGACATGGGGCATGTAAATATAGCATGCCGCCAAGTGTCCGTAGCCCCACATAAATTGCACGTATCCTCTTGCGACATATTGCGATGCTTGAGAAGCTCGCCCGTAGGCATGGACTGTCGTGCTAACCGCCATACGAACATTCTTATCTTGGATGGAACTTGAATGTGCCAAATGCTGCTCCTCTGCTTACTCTCTTGCTGGGTATGCGAGGACCCCTCTGATGCATGTAACCAGGCCTCCCTGTGTACTTTGGTCCGCAAGATCATTCGGTAAGCCGAACTGACACTGAAAATTCCGTTTGTCTCTTCATGCCATCCCCAAAAATCTGGAACTCTGCGCGTACATAGGGGTATTCTGAGTATCTCCTGAGCATCAAACGGGGTGAAGACATAGTTAATCAGACCCTCATTCCAAGTAGCTGTGGTAGTGTCGATGAGGTGCTTGACAAGCATGGGCGGGTTTTGAACAAGGGAGGCTATGGGGCGTTTGAAGTTATCCCTCGGGATCCAGTTATGATCCCAAATGCTCGTTGTTTCTCCGTCCCCCACCCTTCTTACTAGACCCTGAACCAAAACGTCCCGACCATCTAGAATGGCTCTCCATATCTGAGAGGGTTGTGTACCCAACTGTGCATCGAGTAATGAGCCCTCTGGGAAATACACTGATCTGAGGATCTTCGAGCTAAGAGACGATTCATTAGTTAAGGTTCTCCAAGCCTGACGTGCTAGTAACGCTAGGTTAAAGATTTCCAAGTCACGAAAACCGAGGCATCCCATATGTTTAGGCAAAGTCATAATGTCCCATGCAACCCAACTGGGTTTCCGTTTTCCTCTTTTGCTCCCCCACCAAAACTGTCTGATAATCGATGTGATGCTGTCACATAGCCCCCTTGGCAGTCGAAAACAAGACATAGAGAAGACTGGGATGGCCTGTGCTACAGCTTTTATCAACACCTCTTTTCCCGCGGCAGACAACAACTTCTCCATCCACCCCCTTTATCTTTTCCCAAACCCTGTCCCTCAAATATTTGAAGGTTCCGTTCTTCGAGTGACCTACATCGGTCGGCATCCCCAGGTAACGTTCTGATAAAGATTCGTTATGAACGTGCAAAGAATTCTTCACCTCCTCTCTAACCGGTATAGGGCATCCTTTGCTGAAAAAAATTGATGACTTGTCATGATTTATCCTCTGTCCAGAAGCTTCACAGTAAGTGTTCAGTAGGTTTGACACTACAACTGAGCCCTCTACACTGGCCCTGAATAGCAACAGGCTGTCATCTGCAAATAAAAGGTGATTAATGGATGGCGCCGAAGGGGCCACCTTAATACCTGTCAAAGATGATGACTGAGAACTGGATTTCAGGAGGCATGAAAGACCCTCTGCTGCAATCAAGAACAAGTAGGGGGGAGATTGGGTCTCCCTGCCGAATCCCTCTCGTTGGTTTAAAAGATTCAAGTCTCTCTCCATTCAGCATGACGGAAAAAGAAACAGATGTTACCATTGCCATAACTGTATTGATCCACTGCGCTGCAAAACCAAGTTTTGTCATTATCGCCCTCAAGTAAGTCCATTCCAATCTGTCATAGGCTTTCATCATATCCAACTTCAAAGCACAGAAACTATCAGTTTTTGATCTCGACCGCTTCATAAAATGCAAACACTCATAGGCACATATGATATTATCAGTGATTTGTCTCCCTGGCACGAAGACAGACTGCTCCTCAAATATGATATCTGGTAGTATGACCTTCAGTCTATTTGCAACAACCTTCGAAGCTATCTTATATAGAACATTGCATAGACTAATAGGTCTAAATTGAGCCAAGACAGTTGGATTTGTTACCTTTGGAATAAGAACTAGAATTGTATCATTGATGCACTCCGGTGACTCTTCTCCTCGGACTATCCTTAGAACAATATTGGTGACCTCTTCTCCACATATATCCCAGTGTCTCTGGTAGAAGTGAGCAGGATATCCATCCGGGCCCGGGGCTTTCGTCGGAAACATCTGAAATAATGCTGTTTTGACCTCATCATTAGTGTATGGCGCACACAGGGAGGCATTCATCTCCTCCGTGATTTTCCGCGGGACGTGAGCCAGCACCGCTTCCATTTGATTGACTCCCTCCGTTGCATACAACGTTTGGTAGAAGGAGTTCACCATATCCCTCAATTCCCCCGGGTCAGAAACAATCACCCCAAGGGAGTTCTGCAACGCCCTGACCATGTTTTTCTTCCTGCGAAGACTGGCTCTAAGATGAAGGAATTTCGTGTTTTTGTCACCCTCAGATAACCACTTTATTCAAGCACGCTGACGCCACATGATCTCCTCCCTGTGGTACATCTCAACTAGCCGCTCGTTTATTTTCAGCTCGGCATGGGACGGAGCAGTCCTCAAAGGGTCCCCGCGTAACTCCTCCAAGACACGCTTCAATTGCTTTATCTCCTTCCGTACACTCCCAAAGGTACCTCTGCTCCACCTATTTAACCCCTGCGACAAGTTAAATAGCTTCTGCTTTAGCTGCTCCACTGAATTGCATGGTGCTTGGGCCATCCACCCCTCGGCCACAAACTGCTTGAGGCCCTCATGTTGCTCCCACATGAGTTCATACTTGAAGGTTCTGTTTGTTCGCTCAAGCTTGGAATCCCCAAACTCCAGGAGCAATGGTGCGTGGTCAGAAGTGCCGCCAGTAAGGTGTGTGACCGATGCAGAGGGGAACCGTGCCATCCAGTCATCATTTGCCATTGCTCGATCAAGCCTACATCGCGTGTAAGTTCCTCCAGTAACTTTCTTTTCAAAAGTCCAAAAGTTTCCTTTGTAACCCAAATCTAGCAACATGCAAATATCCGTAGCATCTCTAAAGGCCTGGATTTGAGCATTGCTGCGTTGTCCCACTCCCTCGTGTTCATCCGGACGTAAAACTTCGTTGAAATCACCCCAGCACAACCAGGGAAGTGTGCTCAAAGTACTAATGTTTTTTAACACATCCCATGTCTTATAGCGCAAGTGTGTCTACGCTTCCCCATAGACACAAGTCATCCTCCACTTATCATGGTCGCTCTCCTCCACTGAAACATTGATGATAATCAGAGTAACCGAGAATATCAACTTTTATTGAACTATTCCAAAAAAGACCAATACCACCACTCCTACCATTACTATCAATGGCATAAGCATTATCATAACCAAAAGTACTAGCTAGAGCTTCTACCCTCTCTCCTTTTATTTGAGTCTCTACAATACATAGTAGGGTAGGGGCAAATTGCCTCGCGAAATCGCGAAGCTCGTGAACTGTCGCGACCTTGCCCGCGCCACGACAGTTCCAACATAATGCATTCATTGGGCATGGCGGTGCCCATCGGGGCCCGCCAACTTTAGCTCAAGACTTCCTTGCACTCCATTCTTTTCCGATATAATCTTTCCGGCATCTGTAGTCAACTTAGCCCTCTTCTGGTCCTGTTTAGTGCTCGGGCTCTGTGGAAGAGAGGGGGCGGGTAAGGCCAGAGTATTGCTCGGCAAAGATGGGGTGATCACCGTGCTGTTTGTCGCCGGTGGCTTCTGCTGGTTTCCTGTCAACTCCGAGCCTCTTTTTCTGTTTAGTTCCGCCTCCCTCATCTCTAGATCCTTCTCTGAAACAACTGCCCCATCATAGCCTGAACCTTCATTATATGATGCATACTGGTCGTTGCGGCCCCGGCCACTTGATCGACCTCCTCTTCTTCCTCCCCTTCTACCTGCTCCATCGCCTGGTCCTCGACCGGTCCTCATTGCCCATGTCGCCCTCAGATCCTTAAAAATCAATGCAGAAGGAGGGTGTAGCCCACTCCCGTGCTCCTTAAACTGGTGGCCCAGCATCCCGCAGACAGCACACCAGTCAGGCAATTTCTCGTATTTTACCCTATAAATTTGCCTCTTCCCTTCACGAATCATTGAGACCGCGTTTTTCAGGGGTTTTGCAACATCAATCCTGACCCACACTCGATGAAAGTTGCCCTTGAAGTCTTGTGATTGTGGTTCAGTGAACAGCACTTCTCCAATTTTTGCGCCTAGAGACGGAACAAGGTGAGCATAAAGCTGGGGTACATCATGTATTTGAGCCCAAATCTCAATGGTGTCCAGACTGATTGTCGAAGGCTTCTGCACCCCATCGTACGGTTTGATGATTACCGCATCTCCTCTGAAGTGCCACGGCCCCTCTTGCATGACCCTCTCCCAATCCCCCAAACAGGAAAATTGGATGGTGTACAAATTATCCTCCAGCGGCTTGAAGTTTGCTGTTTGCGCGAGATCCCACGCCGCTCTCATGTTGCGAAAGAACCAGTACTGGCTGTAACTTTTCTCCGAGTGAACCCTAGCAATAGCCAGCCATCGGGCCGCCTCCCGGGGGGCCTGATCTTCGTCGAAAACCACATCATCCAGATCTTCCTCCTTCAATCCCAACTCCTCCATCATCCTCCTCACATCCTCTGTCTCCGGTGAGCCAGCCTCCGATGTGTTTTTGGCTGCGCTCGAAGACATCTTCCAGAACCCTAACCCGAGCGATGAAAATCAGTCGGGCCTTGCCTTGCGAGAACCCAAAAACTCCCGGTCCCCCCACTCAAGCGATCCCCAGGAGGAGAGCCCCCCGATCGACCGCACCTTGCGGCGGCGGGAGGCCGGGGTAGGGAAGCCAGCAGTCTCGACGGCGGCGGATCGCCCCGGGAGGAACAAAACCCTAGCGAGAGGGAAAAACCAAGCTTACGGTATTTAGTTGGTATTTGCTAACGTGGCAAGGGCTGGCCAGAAATTAGGACAAATTGGGCCGGCCCTTTAGCACAGTCGCTAGCTTGCTCTACTCTGTAGTTTTTTTTTTCGACAAAAAATACAAGCAGCCACAAAAATAAGAGCACAGTCGCTCGCTTACTCTACTGTGTAGTTTTTTTTTCAAGAAAAGAAATAAGCAGCTGCAAAATTAAGTTTCGCGTAAGGAGACTCGATCTCAGGAAAACGCACTAGCACAAACTGCACCAATAGCACTGATGGCTCCTAGTGATTATAAATAGTGCGTCGCATTAAAAAACTGCTAGAAGCATTCATGTATTCAGAAACTGATAGAAGCGTTCCTGAAAAATTTCAAAACATTCCTAAAAAACATGTGAACAATTTTTAAATACCAACAATAGTTTTTTACTTAAATAATTCATGAAATTATAATTTTTTAAATGTGACACGGTAACATTTTGCCAAATGCGTGTATTACATTTTATTAATGAAAATAAAGATTTTATAAAATTATTAACATTTTCTTACAATTGTTTAATTTAAAAAAAACAGGTTTGAAAATTTGTTCCCATATTGAAAAAACATATATGTTTCAAACGGTGTTCACTTTTTCAAAATTTGTTGTTTTTAAATAAATGTTCCTATTTTTAAAAAACTATTCAGAATTTTCTAAAAGTGTTCCCACTTAAGGAACGGATATTTCAAAGATTGTTCGGGTCTGCACGTTTTCAATATTGTTTGCCCTTCAAAAATGATTCAAATCTCGACGCTGATCTGTGTGGTTTAAATGTTTAGGCCTCGCATCATAACATCAATGACAAATTATTTTAGTGGCTACTTGGAGCAATTCAGTAGTGTTAAGTCGCAAGTTTGAATCCTTGTTTGTCACTATTTTGTGTGTTTTTTACTTTGCGTGTTTTACAAAAACAAAATCGCGTCTCATCTATTTGCCAGATCAGTTGCAACCGTACCCTTTCAGTATTTTTACTGCGCATTTTACGAAAACAATAAGTCCCTCAAAAAACGTCACACTTTTGTTTTCTTAGGAGAATATCATGGATGTCATTTCTTCATGAAACGTCGCACTGAAGTAGAATGGTTGACCAGGTTTGACACCCCGGATTTTCAGTTTTTTTGATTTTCTTCTAGTATTTTTTGATTTTATTATTCATATAGGGTGTGTAGCACCCGACAGCTCCTTATCACGGGCGGAACTGGGCCCCGGGCACCTACGGATGATATTCTCCACCGGCGCCGGCGCCATCCGCCCCCGATTCCGCGATGCCTCTCTTACCTTCTCCTCTGACTCAGCTGCCCCGCCGCCCACCATCTGCCCCTCCTTCCCGGCGTCTCCTCCTCCCTCCACCCCATCTCCTCCGACGCTGACGTTGGCGAGTACGCCGCCGGCACGTTCCGTCCCCCGAGTTCGTGACGCCACTCCTGCCTCCTCCTCTGATGCAGAAACCCGGCCGCCCCCCCTCCTGGCCGGCTCCTCATCCTCAGCGGCGCCGGCGGCGGCAGCTTCCCTGCCGACACGCTCCACGTCCGCCCTCTTTGCGTAGCGCTGGTCCACACCCGCGTCCTCCTGCAGTCGACCCCGTCTCAGAGACTGTTGGTTTGGTGTGATGGTTGACGTGGGGGTACTATGCCTCTGTTGTTGCTTCTGCTTTCTGATACGTCTCCAACGTATCTATAATTTATGAAGCATTCATGCTATTATATTATCTGTTTTGGATGTTTATGGGCTTTATTGTACACTTTTATACTATTTTTTTGGACTAACCTATTAACCGGAGGCCCAGCCCATATTGCTGTTTTCTTGCCTATTTCAGTGTTTTGAAGAAAAGGAATATCAAACGGAGTCCAAACGGAATAAAACCTTCGGGAAACTTATTTTTGGAACAGAAGCAATCCAGGGAACTTGGAGTGCAAGCCAGGGAAGCTTCGAGGAGGCCACGAGATAGGGGGGCGCGCCCACCCCCTGGGCACGCCCTCCACTCTCGTGGGCCCCTCGTGGCTCCCCAGACCGACTTCTTTCGCCTATATATTCCCATATACTCTAAAACCTTCGAAGCGAACAATAGATCGGGAGTTCCGCCGCCGCAAGCCTCCGTAGCCACCAAAAACCTCTCTGGAGCCTGTTCCGGCACCCTGTCGGAGGGGGGATCCCTTACCGGTGGCCATCTTCATCATCCCGGCGCTCTCCATGAAGAGGAGGGAGTAGTTCACCCTCGGGGCTGAGGGTATGTACCAGTAGCTATGTGTTTGATCTCTCTCTCTCTCCCGTGTTCTCTCCATGGCACGATCTTGATGTATCACGAGCTTTGCTATTATAGTTGGATCTTATGATGTTTCTCCCTCTCTACTCTTTTGTAATGGATTGAGTTTTCCCTTTGAAGTTATCTTATCGGATTGAGTCTTTAAGGATTTGAGAACACTTGATGAATGTCTTGCCGTGCTTATCTGTGGTGACAATGTGATATCACGTGATCCACTTGATGTATGTTTTGGTGATTAACTTGCGGGTTCCGCCCATGAACCTATGCATAGGGGTTGTCAGACGTTTTCATCTTGACTCTCCGGTAGAAACTTTGGGGCACTCTTTGAATTACTTTGTGTTGGTTGAATAGATGAATCTGAGATTGTGTGATGCATATCGTATAATCATGCCCATGGATACTTGAGGTGACAATGAAGTATCTAGATGACATTAGGGTTTTGGTTGATTTGTGTCTTAAGGTGTTATTCTAGTATGAACTCTATGATAGATTGAGCGGAAAGAATAGCTTCATGTTATTTTACTACGGACTCTTGAATAGATAGAACAGAAAGGATAACTTTGAGGTGGTTTCGTACCCTACAATAATCTCTTCGTTTGTTCTTCGCTATTAGTGGCTTTGGAGTGACTCTTTGTTGCATGTTGAGGGATAGTTATATGATCCAAGTATATTATTATTGTTGAGAGAACTTGCACTAGTGAAAGTATGAACCTTAGGCCTTGTTTCCTACCATTGCAATACCGTTTACGCCCACTTTTATCATTAGTTACCTTGCTGTTTTTATAGTTTCAGATTACAAAAACCTATATCTACCATCCATATTGCACTTGTATCACCATCTCTTCGCCGAACTAGTGCACCTATACAATTTATCATTGTATTGGGTGTGTTGGGGACACAAGAGACTTTTTGTTATTTGGTTGCAGGGTTGTTTGAGAGAGACCATCTTCATCCTACGCCTCCCATGGATTGATAAACCTTAGGTCATCCACTTGAGGGAAATTTGCTACTGTCCTACAAACCTCTACACTTGGAGGCCCAACAACGTCTACAAGAAGAAGGTTGTGTAGTAGACATCACTTCCCAACCCACCCCGCCTCGCAAGTTCAGTTTTTCTGTCCCTTAGAGTTCAAATCCACGCGCCCAGTTCGAACTGTTCACAAACCACTCCTGCAACCCAATATAAATAAGTGGGCAGCCTTACGCTGCTCAAACTACACCTCCAATAAGGCACACATTGGTCACACCAACCTTCAGATCTAACAGAGTGTGGGGAAGTGTGATTCAGTCCCCTTCGCCATCTAATCTTCGTCAAGGCAAGGTATGGTTTGTGAATGAATAGTAAAATGTTCTCTATGATCTCATCAACCCTTGCTTCATCATTATTATTAGACAATTCTTACTTGTGCAATTGCATATGTGATGGTGGTAACAGATGGAGCTGTCTTCTATTTTTTCCATCAGCCGTGTTTAGTTGCAATGTCTTACCCAAAATCGTCTTGTGGGTTGAAACTTTGAGCGTTAGAAAGGAATGATGTACTAAGAATTTGAAGGTTCATTTATTATACTGATGGTTATATTTGCCATAGGCCAAGCGCCCCCTTTCAGCTATGGAGTGGCATGGTATTCCACGGAAGAGCTTTTTGTGGCAGACATTTCATGCGTGATGGCCATACATAAAAGATATTCAATCTAGCTTCCCCCGTCTGAATACTGTATCAGTAGCAGTTGGAAAAGTACTGAATGATACACATTTTACATAGCTGACTCCAACATCCTGGATTTATATCCAATCTGACTGTAGTTTTTATGCATTTCATAGCTTATTTCATCTAATCAGTCTACAATTTGATTGCATTATTTTGTAGCCAAGTTTAACAGAACTTGCTCCACTGGCTTGCCAAGTGCTCATACAAGATAATTTGGATGACGCCTGCAGCATGTCGCTTTTTCATCGACGCCCCTCCTTTGCTTGGTAGTTCCACATCAAATCTTTCAAGTCACACCCCAAATATTTGTTTCCTTGCTATATGTTATCGACATCTTTTCTTTTTGTGGAAACCTGGTTGATGCAAGAAAGTTAAAAGAGGGCCAGTATTGAGTTTTTCTTTTGTATGTATGTACATGTGCATTATCCCCTTCTATACACACATGATTCAAAAGCATGTTTTACTGTACATTTTATTCCTTTGCTCGATACAAAATGTATTGCAAGTGTTGTTCATTGTTTTTTCATTGACTAAATATACTACAGACCCTCTACAGGCTCAATATTTTTTCCTTTTCCTGAATATACCCGATAGTTATATATGCAGTATTGATTATATGATATCGTTTATTCCTTTTAGGTGAGCGGATGGATGACGTGAGAGCCCCAGAGCTAATACCGTTGGCATAAATGTTTTGATCAAACAACTAAAGAAGAGTATACTATGCTGAGAAATGACTTCTTCATGGCCTGATAGATGCCTAAGGTATGTAACTAATTAAGTGGAACTAGCTATTCGAGTCATGTCTAGAATATTTCCTCTCTTCATGGTGGCGCGGTATACAGATTCATGTTTCTTGTACATATTTAGCAAAGCTTCAGTTAAACACTCCTTCAATCTTGTTTGTCCTGGAACCATTTATAAGAGTATTCTCAAGATAAAGTATGTATGTTATTTGGGTATACTAATTGCTGCCATTTATCTTGACATCAAGTCTGGTGGCATGAAATGTCCAATCCCTGGATGAATGGTAACATAATAGCTTGTTTTGCTTTCCATAGCCTTTCCAATGAAAGAAGCAGTTATGTTGCAGTGGTTCTAAGGATGGACATGATGATATGTATTGGAGATTGCTGGCTGTGCTGGTGATTTGGGAGATCTTGTGTGAGTGCAGTCATCACATTTATCACAATTCGGAGTTATCGGCTGTAATGCTCACACGGCTTGCATTTGACGAAGTCAATGTTCGAAGGATGCTGACGCATGGCACATCACTTTGCAAATTAGTCCTGCTTACTGAGCCCAATCATTTTGGTTGTACTTGTATGTACTCTCTTATATATGCTAGTTATGTACCAAGTGTTTTTATTTGGGATCTCTTTTTTCATGTGAGTTCTTGTGGCCGGTTGCTGAATGTGATATGTTTGTGAGGTGCTCAATGTGTTACCATTCTACCTGATAATGGTGTGAGGGCTGGAGTTGTAGTCCATGTTAAGCAAACAGAAGCCAAAGACAGACAAATGGAGAAATAAAAGATGGAGATAGAGCAGAAAGAGTTTGGTTTCGATGAAGGGGATTAGAAATCATATGTTTGATTTTGTTTGATGTCTACCTATTAATAATAATATATTATTACTATATATACTACCACCCGGTGGTAGTTATCCCACATGTCTCATATACTACCATGTGATACTATATATACTATTTTATTATTTTAAATATGTTCATATATTATATCTAAGATATTTCAAAGCAAGTTACATGAAAAAATTGCATATGAGCCTATAGTTTTTGTTATATTTGTAAAATACGTACATATTTATACGTAAAAATGAGCATACTCAAAAAATGGTATATACTACCTAAAAATTAGTATATATACTACGTAATCATTATTATATACTACATACTATATGTACATACTTTCGGTTCCGACAGATACTACATACAACATACAAAACACAAGTGGTGGTAACTACCACTGCTTGTAGGAAACATTTGTCCTATATATATATATATAGTAATACTATTCATCACCCAGGATGCAAAATAAGTTATTCTTCACCAGAGGTAATCTTACGATCGCTTTATAAATAAATTATGTTTGGAATACAAATAGTTACATTCATATTGATTCACTACGTAAAATTTGGTAGAGGAAATAAAAAATAGGTTATAAGACCAGAAATATCGCATTTTACGTATGTTTTACACTATGTTTTTACGTTCGTAATTTTACGTAACATAAAATATTTTTTACGGCGAGTATATATTTTCTTATGTTCTCTTTTTATGTATGAAATAAGACAAAATTTATGAAACCTAAAAATACGGTGCATTGACGTCAAAGTAGAGAGGGGGTGAAGAATAACTATTCCTCACACAGGGTGACAGAGATAGAGAGAGAGAGAGAAAGAGAGAGAGAAGGAGGAGGAGGACCCCGGCCTCTGCATCTAGACGATGCATCTAATCACTTTATTAATTATTTACACAAGACCTTACAAAGTCATAAAACAATAAGCTTAAAGCCACCGTCTAGGCAACATCTGTCGCTACTCCTATCCAATTGATAAAGGGATGCTAATAGTCTGGGCCTAATACCAAACGGACCTTACAGCCAAACCTAACATCTAAGACCTGAGGTCCCAATCAGAATGCCTGCCGGGTATGGGGTACCCACCAGTCCGGCGCACTCCTCAACCAGAACGCCTGCCGTGTATGAGGATACCACGGATATATATAACACTATTTTAATGAATCATATGCACGACTCTATTTTCTTCACTAAGAATACCACGGATACCATTTCTTCGTGTAACTTCGTTGTGTTGTCATGTCCTTTTCTTTTCCCTGTGAGCAATCTATGTTGTCATGCCCAGGGAATTGTTTTTAATGAATCATATCGCGGGAGTCTTTTTATTTTTACCATTGTTGGCTAACTCATGAATAAATAAAAACTTGATCAAAATCTTAATAGTCGGTAGGGCAAACTTAGGCTAACACAAAACATAGTCATGATCCATTCTGATTTTGCAGTGTCGTTCTTGTGTTCATTTATGGAAAAGGAAAAATATGTTCTTGTTCTATAGTGGTTTTTTGTGTGTGTTGTTTTTCTCTCTATGCAAGCGCATCAATGTAAGGCAAGGCCATGAGCCATCGGTAGCGCTCACATACCGCGGTGCATGACTGGGACAGACGGCTCGATCATTTGCGTTTGCGTGTGTGTGTCATATATATATACAAACGGTCTATTCTGCTAATATTAGCAGAATAACTATTCTGCACACCACTTCCGCACTGCACGCTGAACACAAGTGCACGTCATTCTTTGAACCAAGTGTGCTGCAGTACTCACACGAGTTAACTTCTTGTCGAAAAAAACTACACGCGTTATTTTTTGGTATTGTTTTCGCTCTAATTTTTTAACCATTTATCGGAATGAGACGTGTAATATAGCATTGAAAAGCTATAGATTAGGCGCAACTTCGCCATGTTGAACACTTTTCGAGATTCTACACGGTTTAAGAGCAGTTTTAAAAATGGTGCAGCCCATGACGAGTGACAGCGAGCGTTTTTTCGCGATTTCTTCTAAACCGCTCGTCGAAACGAAGCAAATGATACACTGTTGGAAACATATCGTCGAGGCGCATCTTTTTCATATCTATCATTTTCTCTAATTCATTACAGTTTAAGAGCAGTTTCAAATTTACTAAATCGCGGAATTCTGTTTTTTAAAAAAATTCAAATTTTCGGTACTGTTTTCACTCCAGTTTTTAACCGTTTGTCGAAATGAGGCGTGTAATATACCATTGAAAAGCTATGAACGAGGCACAACTTTCATATGTTGGAATGTTCTTGAGATTCCTTACGGTTTTAAGTTAATTTTGAAAATTGTGTGGCGGACGATGAGTGGCAGCGGCCGTTTTTCGCGAAATTTTTACAAACCGGTCGTCGAAATGATTCAAATAATATGCCGCTGGAAAGATATCGACGAGACACAACTCTTTCATGTAGAACACTCTCTCTAATTACTTACGGTTTAAGAGCAGTTTTAAATTTACCGAAATGCGGACACTCTGTTTTTCACGACACCCAAATCGATGTGGTACTTCATCCGACTGAAAACCGCACTGCATCGGATGAAAAACCGCACTGTATCAGACGTGTTAGAGAATTGCATGGTTCATTTTATTCAAACGTAATTTTTTTCAAGAACGAGAAAGTAGAGTGCACTTCACATCGGGTGTAAATGAACCACAACACTATCAAAAGTGAAACACATTACTTTTTTTCGTTTTCATAACAATTTTTTTGCACTTACGGGATGAACAACATCATACGGCTGACCGCACTGCTTCAAAATAAAAACCGCACTACATTAGACAGTCAAGTGAACTTAATTATTTATTTTTTGTCTGACGTAAATTTTCTCGAACAAGTTTTTTGTTGTCTTTTTTCAATTTTTTTATGAACAAGAGTGTACCGCAGAGACTAGGGCAAGTGAACCACATCATATATCGAAGTAAACCGCATTACTCCCTTGTTGTTTCGTTAAATTTTTTTAGTTTCATGTTAGGTGCAAGGGAACAGCATCACTCTCAAAAGTGAACCACATTGAAGGACCAAACGCACTGCAAGTGTTGATGTAATCGACTGATTTTTCAAAACACACAAAACAAATTGCACTTTATTTAGAGTGGTAATGAGCTACTATTTTTTGGTTGTATCCCTAACTTTATTTTCTGCACTTCACTTTGACAATAGGTGAACCACAACACTACTGAAAGTGAACCACAACACTATCCAAAATAAACCGCATGAGCTTTTGTTATCTTTTTCATTCTTTATTTTTTTATGTGTAGACCGGGCAAATGGACTGCAAGGACTAAGCGAGTAAACTACATCTAATATAGAAACGAGCTTCTTTTGAGATGTTTTTTTTGTGTTTACCAAGTGGATAGGAGAGGAGTTTTATAGCGAACCACGTTGGAGAACAAATCGAGCTTCAAAAGATGCACATCTATCCGATTGTTATGCATAGCTACACACGCATACAGAATGTGCACACTCTTCACTAGCCGAACTACACGAAATTCAACGGTGCACTAAGACAAAGCTGCAGCCTCCACGAAGACAAACCACGCCAAAGCGGTCTGTAGTTTTTACAACGAACTAATGAAGTGCACTTTTCAACAACAACAAAATTGAGTAATGGGACATCCAATAGAACTGCAGGATTTCATCTCTTTCATGCAAAAAATAAGTAAATGAACCTCAATGGCAAACCATAGCGTACTTCATTTGCACTTTCTTTTTTCTCTTCAGAAATTATCAAAACCAGTGAAGTGAGCACCGGTGGATCTCACCGGCCAACACATACAGGGGAGAAGGAGCCCGTCGTTGATGATAGAGGAGGCTCGACAGCGACCTCACCTCACCTAGAACAGGCCCGAGGGAAGTAGGCGAATGGGATCCGGCGTTGGAATCTCGGTACAGCGCGGATCTCACCAGATCCGATGTAGGCCAGGCAGAGAGAGGTTGAGGACCACGGGGAGGGCGGCGCGGGAGGGGGTGCGGCGGCTCGGCGCGCTAGGAGGAGTGGGACGGTGAGCTCCTCGCCGCCGGTTGAGTAAGGGAGGAGCGCGAGGGAGCGCCTGGGGGGAGGCATGGAGCGCCGCTCGCCGTGGACATTGCCTCGTGGAGCCGGACAGCAACTCCCGCTCACCATTGCGTCGTCGTCGGGGATAGGTTGAGGGATGGGTTGGTCGGGGGCGGCCAGATCCGGCGTGGTAGGCGGTTGTTGGCGACGCAGGGGTCTCGCGGCCGCCGGGTCCGGCGGTGCTGGCCGTGCGCGGGAGGGGGCGAAATGGCTGGTCGGGCGGGAGGCGTGGGAATATCGAATAGGGAGGTCTCGCGCTGGGGTAGGTATGGGCGGCCAACGACGCAACACTTCTGGGCAGCCGGCGGTGGATGCGGAGGTGGTGGTGGACTCCACGGTTGCCGGCGCATGGAGTGCAGGAGCCCAGCGGTGAAGAAGGTGAGGGTGCGGGGGCCCCTGCAAAGAAGAAGGTGCGGTGTGGTAGGGCCGGCGGGGAAGAAGGTGGGGTATGGGGGCCTTGGCAAGGAAGAAGGTGGTGTGGGGGCGGCAAGGAAGATGGTGGGTGCGGTGGCTCCGGCGGGGAAGGTGGAGGGAGGTGGGGATTTGGATCGGGGGAAGAGGGAGGTGGGCTTTGTTGCGATTTGGTTTGCGGTAGTGGGGGTGGTTCGGTTCGCGGGACGGTAGAGTCAAAGTATTAGCAGAATAAGGATCTGGTGTGCAGAATAAGACTCTAGAGGGTGTTATCATAATAGACCCACCCTATATATATATATATATATAGTAATAGGACTGCTCACTGCTGTCTATCACATGATTAAGACACATCTTCGCTAGTGGATAAAGGCGCATCTTCGCTAGTGGACAAAGGCGCATCCCTAACCAGCGCCATGGAGGACAAAGTTCAGGTCTCAAGTATCTCCCACCAGCCCCTAGGAATGATCCGCCAAGCCCCGCACGTCGATGTAGCTCGTCCTCCTAACGTAGCAGAATATTTTTTTGGTAAACAAATATCTGGCGCCATGCTCCTATATCATAGTCCATGTTTCAGTAACAATAATTGGTGCTGAATTCACACTCTAGTAGTCTAATCTGCTGGCGTTGGTCTAGCCTGGCATTGTTTTCACGAATGTTCAGAAACCACAGTCATGGTCTTCACTCAGAAATCCTAAACCTGCAAATGTGGGATAGTGTTCCACACTCACCCAATGAGAGCTGGCCGGTCTTGAGTGTTGGGGAACGTTGCATAAAATAATTTTTTTTTCTACATTCACTAAGATCAATCTATGAGTTCATCTAGCAACGAGAGAGGGAAGTGCATCTACATACCCTTGTAGATCGCGAGCGAAAGCGTTCAAGAGAACGGGGTTGAGGGAGTCGTACTCGACGTGATCCAAATCACCGGAGATCCTAGCGCCGAACGGACGGCACCTCCGCGTTCAACACACGTACAGTCAGCGTGACGTCTCCTCCTTCTTAATCCAGCAAGGGGGAAGGAGAGGTTGATGAAGATCCAGCAGCACGACGACATGGTGATGGATGCAGCAGGGTTCCGGCAGGGCTTCGCCAAGCGTTTGCGGGAGGAGGAGGTGTAGCAAGGGGGGAGGGAGGCGCCAAGATTTCAGGTGCGGCTGCCCTCCCACCCTCCTCTTTATATAGGGACCCCAGGGGGGCGCCGGCCCTAGGAGATGGGATCTCCTAGGGGGGGCGGCGGCCAAGGGGGGAGACTTCCCCCCCAAGGCAAGTGGAGGCGCCCCCTCCCCTAGGGTTCCCAACCCTAGGTGCAGAGGAGGGGCCCAGGGGGGGGGGCACCAGCCCACCAGGGGCTGGTTCCCCTCCCACTTCAGCCCATGGGGCCCTCCGGGATGGGTGCCCCACCCGATGGACCCCCGGGACCCTTCCGGTGGTCCCGGTACAATACCGGTGACCCCCGAAACTTTCCCGATGGCTGAAACTCGACTTCCCATATATAATTCTTTACCTCCGGACCATTCCGAAACTCCTCGTGACGTCCGAGATCTCATCCGGGACTCCGAACAACTTTCGGTTTGCTACATACTCATATCTCTACAACCCTAGCGTCACCGAACCTTAAGTGTGTAGACCCTACGGGTTCGGGAGACACGTAGACATGACCGAGACGGCTCTCCGGTCAATAACCAACAGCGGGATCTGGATACCCATGTTGGTTCCCACATGCTCCTCGATGATCTCATCGGATGAACCACGATGTCGAGGATTCAAGCAACCCCGTATACAATTTCCTTTGTCAATCGGTATGTTACTTGCCCGAGACTCGATCGTCGGTATCCAAATACCTCGTTCAATCTCGTTACCGGCAGGTCACTTTACTCGTACCGTAATGCATGATACCGTGACCAGACACTTGGTCACTTTGAGCTCATTATGATGATGCATTACCGAGTGGGCCCAGAGATACCTCTCCGTCATACGGAGTGACAAATCCCAGTCTCGATCCGTGTCAACCCAACAGACACTTTCGGAGATACCCGTAGTATACCTTTATAGTCACCCAATTATGTTGTGACGTTTGGTACACCCAAAGCACTCCTACGGTATCCGGGAGTTACACGATCTCATGGTCTAAGGAGAAGATACTTGACATTGGAAAAGCTCTAGCAAACGAACTACACGATCTTGTGCATTGCTTAGGATTGGGTCTTGTCCATCACATCATTCTCCTAATGATGTGATCCCGTTACCAACGACATCCAATGTCCATAGTCAGGAAACCATGACTATCTGTTGGTCAATGAGCTAGTCAACTAGAGGCTCACTAGGGACATATTGTGGTCTATGTATTCACACGTGTATTACGATTTCCGAATAGTACAATTATAGCATGAAAAAAAGACAATTATCATGAACAAGGAAATATAATAATAATCCTTTTATTATTGCCTCTAGGGCATATTTCCAACAGTCTCCCACTTGCACTAGAGTCAATAATCTAGTTACATTGTGATGAATCGAACACCCATAGAGTTCTGGTGTTGATCATGTTTTGCTCGCGGAAGAGGTTTAGTCAATGGATCTGCGACATTCAGATTCGTATGTACTTTGCAAATATCTATGTCTCCATCTTGAACATTTTCACGGATGGAGTTGAAACGACGCTGGATGTGCCTGGTCTTCTTGTGAAACCTGGGCTCCTTGGCAAGGGCAATAGCTGCAGTGTTGTCACAGAAGAGAGTGATTGGCCCTGACGCATTGGGTATGACTCCTAGGTCGGTGATGAACTCCTTCATCCATATTGCTTCATGCGCTGCCTCCGAGGTTGCCATGTACTCCGCTTCACATGTAGATCCTGCCACGACGCTCTGCTTGCAACTGCACCAGCTTACTGCTCCACGATTCAACATATACACGTATCCGGTTTGTGACTTAGAGTCATCCAGATCTGTGTCGATGCTAGCATCGACGTAACCCTTTAGCATACCTTGTTACTGGAGCTTGCATACCTTGTTAGCATTCTTAGGATCGACAAAACCTTCCGGCTGCATCATATACAGTTCTTCCTTAAGATAGCCGTTAAGGAATGCCGTTTTGACATCCATCTGCCATATCTCATAATCATAGTATGTGGCAATTGTTAACATGATTCAGACGGACTTCAGCTTCGCTACGGGAGAGAAAGTCTCATCGTAGTCAACCCCTTGAACTTGCCGATAACCCTTAGCGACAAGTCGAGCTTTATAGATGGTAATATTACCATCCGCGTCCGTCTTCTTCTTAAAGATCCATTTGTTTTCTATCGCTCGCCGATCATTGGGCAAGTCTGTCAAAGTCCATACTTTGTTTTCATGCATGGATTCTATCTCGGATTGCATGGCTTCAAGCCATTTGTTGGAATCTAGGCCCGCCATCGCTTCTTCATAGTTCGAAGGTTCACCGTTGTCTAACAACATGATTTCTAGGACAGGGTTGCCATACCACTCTGGTGTGGAACGTGTCCTTGTGGACCTACGAAGTTCAGTGGCAACTTGATCTGAAGTACCTTGATCATCATCATTAATTTCCTCTCCAGTCAGTGCAGGCACCACAGGAACATTTTCCTGAGCTGCACTACTTTCCAGTTCAAGAGGTAGTACTTCATCGAGTTCTACTTTCCTCCCACTTACTTCTTTCGAGAGAAACTCTTTTTCCAGAAAGGATCCGTTCTTGGCAACAAAGATCTTGCATTCGGATCTTAAGTAGAAGGTATACCCAATGGTTTCCTTAGGGTATCCTATGAAGACGCATTTTTCCGACTTGGGTTCGAGCTTTTTAGGTTGAAGTTTCTTGACATAAGCATCGCGTCCCCAAACTTTTAGAAACGACAGCTTAGGTTTCTTCCCAAACCATAATTCATATGGTGTTGTCTCAACGGATTTAGACGGAGCCCTATTTAAGGTGAATGTAGCTGTCTCTAGAGCGTATTCCCAAAATGATAGCGGTAAACCGGTAAGAGACATCATAGATTGCACCATATCCAATAGAGTGCGATTACGACATTCGGACACACCGTTACGCTGAGGTGTTCCAGGCGGCGTGAGTTGTGAAACGATTCCACATTTCCTTAAGTGCGTACCAAATTCGTGACTTAAATATTCTCCTCCACGATCTGATCGTAAGAATTTTATCTTTCGCTCACGTTGATTCTCTACCTCATTCTGAAATTCCTTGAACTTTTCAAAGGTCTCAGACTTGTGTTTCATCAAGTAGACATACCCATATCTACTCAAGTCATCAGTGAGAGTGAGAACATAACGATATCCTCCGCGAGCCTCAACGCTCATTGGACCACACACATCAGTATGTATGATTTCCAATAAGTTGGTTGCTCGCTCCATTGTTCCGGAGAACGGAGTCTTGGTCATCTTGCCCATGAGGCATGGTTCGCATGTGTCAAATGATTCATAATCGAGAGACTCTAAAAGTCCATCAGCATGGAGCTTCTTCATGCGCTTGACACCAATGTGACCAAGGCGGCAGTGCCACAAGTATGTGGGACTATCGTTATCAACTTTACATCTTTTGGTATTCACACTATGAATATGTGTAACATTACGTTCGAGATTCATTAAGAATAAACCATTGACCATCGGGGCATGACCATAAAACATATCTCTCATATAAATAGAACAACCATTATTCTCGGATTTAAATGAGTAGCCATCTCATATTAAACGAGATCCAGATACAATGTTCATGCTCAAACTTGGCACTAAATAACAATTATTGAGGTTTAAAACTAATCCCGTGGGTAAATGTAGAGGCAGCGTGCCGACGGTGATCACATCGACCTTGGAACCATTCCCGACGCGCATCGTCACCTCGTCCTTCTCCAGTCTCCGCTTATTCCGCAGCTCCTGCTGTGAGTTACAAATATGAGCAACGACACCGGTATCAAATACCCAGGAGTTACTACGAGTACTGGTAAGGTACACATCAATTACATGTATATCACATATACCTTTAGTGTTGCCGGCCTTCTTGTCTGCTAAGTATTTGGGGCAGTTCCACTTCCAGTGACCCTTCCCTTTGCAATAAAAGCACTCAGTCTCAGGCTTGGGTCCATTCTTTGACTTCTTCCCAGCAACTGGCTTACCGGGTGCGGCAACATCCTTGCTGTCGTGGAATTGTCACGTCAGATGTCCTCGTGAAAGGACTTAGTTGTGGAGCCATCGCAACTAGGAAGCTTGAAGGGGTTAAGCGGGACAAAGGACACGAGAGGGTTTATACTAGTTCGGCCCCTTACGGTGAAGGTAAGGCCTACGTTTAGTTGGGTTGGTATTGATGTTTCGATGACCAGGGAGCGAGATATGCTATGCCCAGTTCTCGATGAGTTGTTTCTTTCCATAAGCCGCCAGCAGGTCGTCCCCTTATATATACGGGTTGACGCCCTGTGGCTTGCAGAGTCCTGGCCGGCTTATAAACAATGTCCGGCTCGGTGACTAGTTAAATCTACCTTATGTTACAAGTCATGCCATCATGGCGGTTTACTACAACGGGCCTTAAGTCGCCTGTGGGCCTTAGGCCCTTTATGAACCGCCATCTTCATGCTTGGCCTTGGGCTTCTCTCTGATAAGTCTTCTTTGTGTAACCCGGCCCCTCCTGGGCGGCTTACACAAATAGTTATATTCCCAACATTAGGCCCCAGATTGATTTGAACCTGTTCATGTCAATCTAAAAAATATTTTAAAAGAATTAAATCTTCAGTCTTCTGACTACACAGAGGGTTTTTGTTAACCCGCCATGACGTCATCTTATGGATCCGTCCTAACCCGGCGTGACGTCATTCTTCCTTTAATTCATTTTCTATTCCATCGAATCCTTCAACGAATCTCTTCTTTATTGATTGCTCTGAAAATCGAGGCGTCGGGGCTGCTGGATAGTAATTCTTATCCCCTCATTTCCCGCGCTGTCTCAGTTATCCTCTCCCTATAAATAGCCACGACTTAGGTCTTTCATTTTTATCCCCTCAGTCGTCTTCTTTCCTCTCCTCTCTGCCACTCGAGCTCCGCCGCCGTCGCCATCGACCCCCTCGTCTTCATCGATTCAGGCCGTTGCAACGACCTGACTTTGACCAGAGATCGACGGCGAACCTCCGCAGCTCGTCCTCATCCGTGAGTTCCTCTCTTCCCCTTTCTTAGATCTACCTTGAAGCTCTGCCGAATTCGTCAGTGTTCATCACTGCCCGATGCAAACCCTCGTCAGGTTTCACCTCCAATGCCTTGTTTAGATCGTAAAAACTATGCAGAACTGCTGCGGTAGTTGTTTGTGTTGATCTTGCATAGAAATAAATCTCATTTCCCTCGTTTAGGGACCCTCTTCAAGTGTATGAACTTCTCTGCCCTGTTTTTAGGTCTAGAAAATTTCTCTTTCAGAGCAATAATTTGATCCAGAATAATAGTTGTCGTCTGTGAAACTTGTTTCTATCACCCGGAAAACTTCTTCTGGAAAATGCCCTTTAAACACCACTATCCAGGTGTCCGATTTAAACAAGCGATACTGAACTATAAGCCTTGCCTTCTACTCATGACCTTAAGAATTCTTGAATTGCTCTTGACACTGCTAGCAGCTTAAATATTATTGCACAATCGCCCTTACATCATTAGGCCCCTTTCTTTAAGCCGCCACTTTAAATAATTTAGATATTTCTCCCGGGTTAAAATTGAACCGGAGCTTTCTTATTTTGTCATAGGCCACTGTTGTCATGGCTCCTAAAGCGGTCAAAGCCCCTGTGACTTTCAATTGGGTTCCATCCACAGTGACCAAAAGAAAACTTGCCGAGTTCGCAAAGTCTGGCCATCTGCCAAAGAGGGAGGTCATGTCTTATCGTGCCCCTAACCCATCTGAGGAAATACCTCAACCCAAAGATGGGGAGGTAGTAGTTTTCACTGATCACATGAACCGGGGATTTGCCCCTCCCGGCTCAAAATTCTTCAGGGAAGTTCTGAATTTTTTAACCTTAGACCTCAAGACATTGGACCCAATTCCGTGTCAAATCTTTGCAATTTTCAAGTCTTCTGGGAGGTGTACCTGGGAGAGGAGCCAAGTCTGCTTTTGTTCAGAGAACTTTTCTATTTGAACCGGCAAAATGAACGTGCCAACGGGCCTAGTCTTGAACTCGGCGGCATCTCAATCCAGCGGCGGAGAGATTGTCTTTTCCCTTATGCTGAGCTGCCAAGTCACCCGGAAGACTGGAACCAGACGTGGTTCTACTGTCAAGATACATCACCGGCTGATGAGAAGCATCGGCCTGGCTTTTGCGCCCTGCATCACGAATCCAATCATCCGCTGGCAGATAAGTTATCCGCTATTGAGCACCTGCCTCTCAACCCCACCATCAGGAAGATCAAAGCTCTTCTAGGGAACGGGTTAAACAACATCGATCTGGTTCGAGTCTGGGTCACCTGGCGGATACTACCGTTAAGCCGCCGCTCCGGCTTAATGTGTACTTACACAGGCGAAAAGGATGACCCAATGCATCATAGTCCTGATGATTTACCAGACGATGTGGTAGACGCTACAGTCCAATCACTGTTGAAGGAGGGCACTGTAACCAGTAGTGCCTTCGGCTTACTTCCCTTCTGCAAGAAGAACCCGGCCCCTGCAGTAAGTTATCAATCTTCAAAACTACTCTTTAACATGTTATACCTTCTTGTATTTATGATTCCTTATCTTTTTCCACAGGTTGATGACAATTTCTGGAAGGTCAAGTATAACCATGAGGCTGCCAAACAGGCCAGGGCAGCCAAGAAAACCAAAAGGAAGGCCTCCAAGATGGGCACCTCTAAGAAGAAAAAGCCTAGCGCCTCTGATCTGTTTAAATTGGATGACTCGTCTTCGGATGAGGAAGAGGTAATCTTTTAATTTCCTTAACTCCTTTGGCGTTACTTTACTGACATTTTATCCTTTCAGGAGGATACAGGGAACAGTCAAGCAATTGACGAAGAGGTAACTATAATCTCCTCCGACTCAGAGCCTTTGGCAACAAAAAAAATCCGAAGGGTGACCCGGAAAGTAAGATTTTCACATCCTCTAGCTTACCAAGATCCTCAATTTCTTTTGAAGCAACAACAGCTTGAGAACCGGAGGCAAACTCGGGCCACTCAAGACGCAGAACTCTCCTCTGGCTTACCCGATGTAACCAGGAAGCGTCGGACCGAGGTTATTTCCAATTTACATTCTGCTATTCCTTTGGCGGGTCTAATTCGCCAACCTCTCAATTCATCTGACTCCAAATATCAGGATACCTCTCCGTCTTCCGACGAGTCGATGCAATCAAACATGCCGGCTTTTAAAACAGCTCCCGGGTAATGCAACCTTTCTTACTTAAAGTTTTTCCATAATTATACGTTGATACTCATCCTTTCACTTTGATTGACAGCCTGCAGGTGAAGCCCAGCAAGAGGGCAAAGAAGAACAAGCCGCCCCGAGACCCGGTGGTCACTGAACCGGCGATTGACTCATCCGTTCCTGACGGCTCCACTCATCAGCCACCGCCTGAACCGGCTTTTGATATTCCGGTGTCAACCTCTGACCCGCCTGCAGAAGACATTGTCCACAATTCTGATAACCCGGAAATTCCTAGCCCGGTCAAGACGACTGATCCAGAAGTTGAATTTCTGAAAAGCCAATATGTTGAACCGGGCCAGCCTACTGTTCTTGCTCAATGCACTGCCAAGGAGGAGTTTGCCCAATGTCGGAAAGCCAAATAGGACATCACTGATTATACTCACCTAAGCATTGGTGATATAGTCTCGGGCTATCTGAACCAAGTGCACAATAGCCGTGACCTGGAAATTGACATGGTGAAGCAAATACAACATAAATCTGAGGTATAACTTTGGCTTTTTCCTGAACCTTACTTACTGTACCAGCCCCCAAGTCTATTGCTTATGAATGAGTATGCTATAGACTTAGAAATCTACTTACTGTTAGTTTGTCCAGTTTAAAGTGAATACATTTAACCCGGTGATAGCATGAGACTTTGAATTGACACATTAGCCCCCAAGTGTCAAGTATCTTTACTTGTAAAATGCTTGAGACTTAATATGTATGACTCGGTAAGTAAGTTAAAAAATTCTTTGAGCATACATTAGCCCCCAAGTTCCAAATATCTTTACTTGTAAAGTGTTTGGGACTTGAATGTTACCTTATCATGATCCTTACCATAACCTCATGTCAATACAAGCCACCATAAGTCAATTTGAATCGGAGATTGCTGACCTGAAGAGCCAGCTAAAGCTTCAAGAGCTTGAAACTCAGAAAGCAAACTCCAAGTTTGAATTCAGCATCTCTGAACAAGAGAAATTGAATAAAAAATTTGAGTCAGAGAAAAAAGCTTGGGTTGATGAGAGGGCTTCACTAGTGACTCGGGCCGAGAAGGCAGAAGCATCTCTTGCAGAGGCAACAACCGAACTGTCCGACTTAAAGCGACAGATATCCCAAATGGTCTCAGCCATCTTCGGTAAGCCACTCTGAAAAACCTTAAACATTGTAATCTTCCAAGGATTATTGTGATAATTATCTCCGGCTTATTGTTATGCTTGTGACCATACATGCCCCAGGAGTACCAACCTTAAGCAGAACATGCTGATCAAGCTCAAGGCGGTTTATACCCTTGTGGAGCAGCTGTACTCCGGGTCACAACGTGCTTTGGCCGTTGTGGCCTTATCAAATACCCCTCCCCGCCTCCTACAAGATGTGTTGAAGCATCTCGCAGTGCTACCTCAATGGATTAAGGACTTAAGGCAGGCATCTGCAAGAGCCGGAGCCGTGGCCGCATTAAGCCGGGCAAAGGCATGTGTGCCAGAGCTTGACTTGGCTGATCTGACTCTTGGATATCCAAGCCTGAAGGAGGATGGCTCTGCATTTGATGATCAAGACTTCACCGCCTGTGTCAAAGTCATTCGTCCCTTGGCGACTCTCATTGGCAATGATACTGACCTCAATAAGTATTCGTCGGGCTATGATAGCGAGAACCGGAGAATCCCAAATGTTCCGTATGACCAAGTCAGCCTGATCCCTCCAACACGTAAGCATACCTTTGCCCCTGAAGTGGACCCGGCCGGTTTAATAGATGATAAGGCTGAATTTGAAGCCTTGAGCGGCATTGACTGGGCCTCGTCCACCTTCCAGGACAAAGCAACCGACGGAGAGGCGGAGAAGGATAACCCGGAGCCATCGAGCCCGCCACAGGAATGAGCTTCCAGGCGTCTTAACCTTTGCCAAAACGATGCTTCACTTTATTCAGGCTCGGGGAGTCTTGTAATAGGATGGAAAAACTTCTCAATGTTTGTCATGCCTTCTTGCATGTTTATGGCGCTTAACAATTTCGTAAGCCGCCATTTAGCCTATATCCCCAGCTTATGTTGACCATTTGTCTCCTTGAAGTTAAATTTTCCTTGCCACATAAAACAAACAAAACTTTCTTGGGCGGTTTACTGCGCCAGGGGTTTATAAAGTATTGATAACCCGGAACATAGCACAAAAACATCATATACAGGCCGATTTATGATTATTTATAATCGTAATAGCATACCTGCGAACCCTTTGGTAACCTTCCCGGTTCATATGTACCTGGCACTTGTAGAACTTGGGGTAGTCAATACTGAACCGGAAGAACCAAGAATCATCTCCTCAAGAAGGTTCAAAGACAGTTAAAGTAACTACATTCATAAGCAATGTTCACATGCTCCTGATTCGAATACGATCAGAGAACCGTCCCAAAGGGGTTAAGCTAAGATTCGGATACGATCATATAGCCCCCAGTGGCTTTGGCGATGCCGATCAAGTGGGTATCGACAGCTATGTTCTCTTTGGTTCGAATACGACCTATGTTTGAACAGGAAGCCCCCAAGTGAACATAAGAGTTGTTTAATGACGCTGATTCGAATACGATCCACGTCAGACACAAAGGGGTTAAGCTGTGATTCAAATATGATCAAGAAGCCCCCAAGTGGGTTTGGCAGTATGCCGATCAAGTGGGTATCGACATCTATGTTCTCTTTGGTTCGAATACGACCTATGTTTGAACAGGAAGCCCCCAAGTGACCACGGCTAGATTCAGATATGATCATAAGCCGTGCCAAAGGGAAAGCCGGATTCAGATATGATCCGGTCCCTGTTGGTAGTGTCCACCACCTGATAAAGAAGACATAAACACATTCTTTATGGAAAAAAGGACAGAGGTCCTGCTTTATTGCTTTATATAATATGTACATCGTCAAACGTATATACATCTTAAGAGCCGAAGGCTTTAAGTATAGTAAGGCCGCAGATGAGCAATATTCCACGGCCGGCGAGTCTCCTCCTCTGATTTACGTGAGTCTTTGTGCTCTCGAACATCAATGAGGTAGTATGACCCGTTGTTTAGATTCTTGCTGACCACAAAGGGTCCTTCCCAAGGCGGAGATAACTTGTGCATGTTAGATTGATCTTGGATGAGCTGGAGTACCAAGTCGCCTTCCTGAAAGGTTCTGCTCCTAACCCGACGGTTGTGATAGCGGTGCAGGTCTTGCTGGTAAATCTCCGAGCGGGCTATGGCCAAGTCTTGCTCTTCATCCAACAAGTCAAGTGCATTCTGACGAGCCTTTTCGTTATCCGCCTCAACGTAAGCCGCCACACGGGGTGAGTCGTGTCGGATGTCACTTGGCAGAACTGCTTCTGCTCCATAAACCATGAAAAAAGGTGTGTAACCCGTGGATCTGTTAGGCGTAGTGTTGATGCTACATAACACGGAGGGTAACTCCTCCACCCAACAACCCGGAGTCCGCTGTAAGGGGACTAAGAGCCGGGGCTTGATGCCTTTCAGGATCTCTTGATTAGCTCTTTCTGCTTGACCATTGGACTGAGGATGAGCAACAGCCGAAACATCAAGCCGGATATGTTCTCTTTGACAGAACTCTTCCATGGCTCACTTGGAGAGATTCGTACCATTATCAGTTATAATGCTGTGTGGGAAACCAAAACGAAAGATCACCTTTTTCATGAACTGAACAGCCGTGGCCGCATCACACTTACTGACCGGCTCCGCCTCAACCCACTTTGTAAATTTATCCACTGCTACCAGGAGATGTGTCTTTTTATCCTTAGACCTTTTGAAAGGTCCAACCATGTCAAGCCCCTAGACTGCGAACGACCAAGTAATTGGGATCATCCATAATTCTTGAGCCGACACATGAGCACGTCGTGAGAACTTCTGACAACCGTCACATTTACTGACTAGATCCTCCGCATCAGCATGAGCCGTGAGCCAGTAGAAACCATGACGGGAAGCCTTGGCCACAAGAGATTTTGAGCCGGCATGATGACCACAATCTCCTTCATGAATCTCACGAAGTATCTCTTGTCCCTCTGCAGGCGACACACAGCATTGGAACGCCCCAGTGACACTTAGATGGTGTAACTCGCCGTGAACTATCGTCATAGATTTGGAACGCCTGACAATTTGTCTTGCCATGGTCTCATCCTCAGGTAACTCACCCGGGTCATGTAAGCCAAATAGGGCACTGTCCAATCCGGGATGACATGAAGAGCCGCCACCAGTTGTGCCTCCGGGTCTGGCACCGCTAGTTCTTCCTCGGTAGGCACCTTGACAGAAGGGTTATGCAAAACATCAAGAAAGGTGTTAGGTGGCACCGGCTTACGTTGAGATCCCAGCCGACTTAAAGCATCAGCCGCCTCGTTCTTTCTTCGATCAATGTGCTCCACTTGATAACCCTTGAAATGTCCAGCCACGGCATCTACTTCACGTTGATAGGCCGCCATGAGAGGATCCTTGGAATCCCACTTTCCTGACACCTGCTGAGCGACGAGATCTGAGTCGCCCAGGCACCTTACCCGGCTTAAGTTCATCTCCTTGGCCATTCGAAGACCATGAAGTAAGGCCTCGTACTCAGCTACATTGTTAGTACATGGGAACATAAGCCGGAGTACATAACGAAATTTTTCACCTCGAGGGGAAGTTAAGACAATTCCAGCCCCCGAGCCTTCTAGCTGCCTAGACCCATCAAAGTGAATAGTCCAATATGTGTTATCTGGCTTCTCCTCAGGTGCCTGCAACTCTGTCCAATCATTGATAAAGTCCACCAAGGCCTGAGACTTAATAGCAGTCCGAGGCATGTACTTCAAACCATGAGGCCCAAGCTTAATAGCCCACTTGGCGACTCGTCCTGTGGCCTCCCTATTCTGGATGATGTCTCCCAAAGGGGCAGAACTTACCACAGTTATAGGATGACTTTGAAAGTACTGCTTCAACTTCCGGTTGGCCATAAACACTCTATAAAAGAGTTTCTACCAATGTGGATACCTTTGCTTAGACTCAATGAGCACCTCATAGATATAGTAAACCGGCCGTTGAACCGGATGCTCCTTGCCAGCCTCCTTATGTTCCACCACGATGGCAACACTGACCGCTCGTGAATTAGCAGCAACATATAACAGCAACGGCTCTCTGTCAATGGGAGCCGCAAGAACCAGTGGCTCAGACAATTGCCTCTTCAAGTCTTCAAAGGCAGCATCCGCAGCATCACTCCAGACGAAAGTGTCAGGTTTCTTCATCATCTGATATAATGGAAGGGCCTTCTCACCCAACCGGCTTATGAAACGACTTAAAGCAGCAACACGACCCGCCAGTCTCTGAACATCATTGATGCATGTCGGCTTAGCCAGAGAGGTAATCGCCTTAATCTTCTCTGGATTAGCTTCAATGCCTCTGTTTGACACCAGAAAACCTAAGAGCTTGCCTGCAGGTACACCAAACACACACTTGGCCGGGTTAAGCATCATCTTGTAAACCCGGAGATTATTGAAGGTCTCCTTAAAGTCAGATATCAGGGTTTCCTTTTCTCTGGACATCACCACAATGTCATCCACGTAAGCATGAACATTACGCCCAATTTGATCGTGCAAACAGTTCTGCACACACCGCTGATAAGTCGCCTGGGCACTTTTGAGTCCAAACGGCATAGATACATAACAGAAGGCTCCAAACGGAGTGATGAAAGCCATCTTCTCCTGGTCCTTAACTGCTATTTTGATCTGATGATAACCAGAGTAAGCATCCAGGAAGCTCAAACGTTCACAACCCGCCGTAGCATCAATAATTTGATCAATACGGGGGAGAGCAAATGGATCAGCCGGACAAGCCTTGTTTAAGTCCGTGTAATCCACACACATCCGCCAAGTGCCGTTCTTCTTGAGTACTAACAACGGGTTAGCCAACCACTCCGGGTGAAAAACTTCAACAATAAACCCGGCCGCTAAGAGCCGGGCAACCTCTTCCCCAATAGCCTCCCGTCTCTCCTTGTTGAACCGTCGGAGAAACTGCCTGACCGCCTTATACTTTGGATCAATATTGAGAGTGTGCTCAACGAGTTCCCTCGGTACACCCGACATGTCAGAAGGTTTCCATGCAAAGATGTCCCGGTTCTCACGGATGAACTCGATGAGCGCGCTTTCCTATTTAGGATCCAAATTGGCACTGATATTGAACTGTTTAGAGGCATCTCCTGGGGTAAAGTCAACAAGCTTTGTCTCAGCGGCTGATTTAAACTTCAACACCGGGTCATGCTCAGTAGTTGGTTTCTTGAGGGAGGTCATATCCGCCGGATCAACATTGTCTTGATAGAATTTGAGCTCCTCCGTGGCACAGGCAGACTCCGCGTAAGCCGCGTCGCCTTCTTCACATTCCAAGGTCACCTTTCGACTCCCATGCACAGTGATGGTGCCCTTGTAACCCGGCATCTTGAGCTGTAAGTAAACGTAACACGGCCGTGCCATAAATTTAGCATAAGCCGGTCGCCCAAACAGAGCATGATATGGACTCCTGATTTTAACCACTTCAAACATTAATTTCTCAGCCCTGGAATCATACTCATCTCCAAAGGCCACCTCCAATTCAATCTTACCAACTGGGTAAGCCGACTTACCCGGAACCACCCCATGGAAAACAGTGTTGGATGTTCTCAAATTCTTCTCAGTCAACCCCATGCGCTGAAAGGTCTCGTAGTAGAGGACATTGATGCTGCTACCGCCATCCGTGAGTACCTTAGTGAATTTATATCCACCAACCTGGGGTGCCACCACCAAGGCCAACTGACCTGGATTATCGACCCGTGGATGGTGATCCTCTCTGCTCCATATAATGGGCTGCTCTAACCACCTCAAATAACGAGGAATTGCCGGCTCAACAGAATTCACGGCCCTCTTACGAACCTTTTGGTCACGTTTGCACAAGCTAGTGGTAAACACATGATACTGCCCGCCATTCAACTGCTTCAGATGGCTTTGATAGCCTGACTGCTGCTGCTGCTGCCCTCCTTGACCAGACTGCTGCTAATGATTACCACCTGGATGCCCCTGGAAACTGGAATTTGAGCCACCGCCCGGGCCATGAAAGCCGTCAGCCCCTGAGCCGCCGCCAGATCCATGACTGCCATCGAAGGTGTTGGAATTTTTAAATACCTTCATGATCGTGCAATCCTTCCATAGGTGTGTGGCGGGGTGCTCCCGGGTGCCATCTTTTGGGCAGGGCTCATTGAGGAGCTACTCAAGAGATGGGCCTGACCCGCCGGACCGAGGCGGCTTACCCTTATATCTCTTATTGTTACCCCGCGCGTTGGCATTGGCCACAAACTCCGGGTTACCGTCCGCCTTGTGCTTATTGCCGCTTTGGTTTCCGGGGTTATGCTGTTGACCCTTTCCATTGCCGTTCCTTTTTCCCTTCCCCGTCTTCTCATCGTCAGATGCGGGATCCTTGGTACTATCAGAATTGGTATATTTGACTAAAGCCGCCATCAGCGTACCCATATCCGTGAGGTCACATTTAAGGCGCCCTAGTTTCTGCCTCAGTGGCTCAAAGTAGCAATTTTTCTCCAGCATAAGGACTGCAGAGCTGGCATCCATCTTATCGGAGGAATCAATTATCTCCTTGACCCGGCATACCCAATGGGTGGTGGATTCACCTTCCTCTTGCTTGCAATCCGTCAAGTCCACAATCGACATAGATTGCTTACAGGTGTCCTTGAAGTTCTGGATGAACCGGGCCTTTAACTCGCCCCATGAACCAATGGAATTGGGTGGCAGGCCTTTTAACCAAGACCGGGCCATTCCATCTAGCATCATGGTGAAATATTTAGCCATCGCCGCATCACTAACTTCCAACAGCTCCATGGCCATCTCATAACTCTCAATCCATGCTTCGGGCTGCAAGTCGGCCGTGTAATTCGGCACCTTTCGAGGTCCCTTGAAGTCTTTGGGCAACCGCACATTACATAAAGCCAGAACCAGACAAGGAACACCACCGGTTCTAGTGGCTACTCCCGCCTCAACGGAAGTTGTGTGATACTCTGGAAAATCTTGATGTGCCATCTGTTGAGCCGCCGCCTGAGTCGCCTGCTCGTTCTCCTGACGTATTCGATCTTGCACCGGATTATAGCCACCGGGCTGGTTACGGCGCTGGGCGTTTCTTGACAAAGCTTCCGACTCCATGTATCTGCTGTAACTCGGGCTCTGGTTCTGGCGAGGTGGTGCTACCCAGGGCGGGGGAGTTGAATGAATCCTGTCCTGGCTGTAAGAATAGGTCTCCTGCTGAGCTAAGGCCGTCTGGAGGAGTTCTCTGACTCTCCGGGTTTCCACTGCCACCGGGTCATCACCCTTCATAGGAAGAGCCGCCAAACGCGTTGAATCTGCGATTAAGTTCTCCATGGGGTTGGAAAAGTGACCCGATGGAACCGGCACATAACGCGGCGGTGGCATGCTCACGTGAGGTGGTGCCATCTCCCAAGGCTGAGTCGGCCCTCCTGTTCTGGCTGTCATAAACTGATTGACCTCCGGCGGGTTACTTGGGTCGGCTCCGGGTGTAGCAAAAAGAACCCGAGGGTCGTAATTCGGAGGTAAACGGGACTGAGTCTTCTGCTGTCTCCTCCTCATTACCTCATTGGATGCGTTTAAGCTCATCGTGAGCTGGTAAGCTTCTGACTGCAAGCGCTGTGCCCGGGCGTCGAGAGCCACCCGCTCTGTAGCTAGTCTAGTATCCTCAGCTGCTAAGGCCTCCTTGGCCTGAGCTATCTCCTCACGCACCTGTGCTACCGCTGCGTCATGCTCATCTTTGTCTGCAGGAATAACCGTGGCGGTTAACAGGGCCGTAAGCTTGTCCATGAGATCCATCAGCACCTGAGCCGGTGGGCGTACGGGGCCGCCTGCCCCGGCTGCTCCTAATCCGGATGTAATCGCTGTAGCAGCTGTAGAGTTTGAACCAGGCTGAGTTCTAGCCATGAAGATCCCTGCCCATCTTGGCGGCTCATAAGGGTCCGGAATACTGCTGCCATCGGAACAGCCCCCAAGTGCACCGTCTTGCACCTGATACAACGAATCTGTTGAGCCGGCGGATGAATCACCGTCTGAGAGGACGGCCGTCTCACCCCTATCTTCAGATCCTTCAGAAAATTCCTCTCCGTGGACGCACCCCACGAAGGCACACCGTAAGACAGGTTGAGTCCGGGTCTTCCTCGCACGCTGAGCCGTCTTGACGAGGTCGGTGCAGTTGTCCGGCTCAGGGCCCGGCTCACCGATCCGGCCGATGAAGACGTGGATTCCGCCGAAGGGGACCCGATATCCGTACTCAATTGAGTCGGCGTCGGGACCCCAGCCTTCGTTGTCGATGTAGATCTTGCCGCGACGACTCTTGGTCATTTGGCCCACCACGTATCCCTTGAGCCCTTCGAAGTTGCCCTTCAAGAACTCAAATCCACCATGCGCTGGCCCCACGGTGGGCGCCAATTGTCGTGGAATTGTCACGTCAGATGTCCTCGTGAAAGGACTTAGTTGTTGAGCCATTGCAACTAGGAAGCTTGAAGGGGTTAAGCGGGACAAAGGACACGAGAGGGTTTATACTAGTTCGGCCCCTTACAGTGAAGGTAAGGCCTATGTCTAGTTGGGTTGGTATTGATGTTTCGATGACCAGGGAGCAAGATACGCTATGCCCAGTTCTCGATGAGTTGTTTCTTTCCATAAGCCGCCAGCAGGTCGTCCCCTTATATACATGGGTTGACGCCCTGTGGCTTGCAGAGTCCCGGCCGACTTATAAACAATGTACGGCTCGGTGACTAGTTAAATCTACCCTATGTTACAAGTCATGCCATCATGGCGGTTTACTACAACGGGCCTTAAGTTGCATGTGGGCCTTAGGCCCTTTATGAACCGCCATCTTCATGCTTGGCCTTGGGCTTTTCTCTGATAAGTCTTCTGTGTGTAACCCGGCCCCTCCTGGGCGGCTTACACAAATAGTTATATTCCCAACACTTGCCGTCCTTCTTGAAGTTCTTTTTACCCTTGCCCTTCTTGAACTTAGTGGTTTTATTGACCATCAACACTTGATGTTCCTTCTTGATTTCTACCTCTACTGACTTCAGCATTGAAAATACTTCAGGAATAGTTTTCACCATCCCCTGCATATTGTAGTTCATCACAAAGCTCTTGTAGCTCGGTGGGAGCGACTGAAGGATTCTGTCAATGACTGCCTCGTCCGGGAGGTTAATGTCTAGCTGGGACAGGCGGTTGTGCAACCCAGACATTTTGAGTATGTGCTCACTGACAGAACTATTTTCCTCCATCTTACAACTATAGAACTTGTCGGAGACTTCATATCTCTCGACCCGGGCGTGAGCTTGGAAAACCATTTTCAGCTCCTCGAACATCTCATATGCTCCGTGTTGCTCAAAACGCTTTTGGAGCCTCGGTTCTAAGCTGTAAAGCATGCCGCACTGAACGAGGGAGTAATCATCAGCACGTGACTGCCAAGCGTTCATAACGTCTTGGTTCTCTGGGATGGGTGCATCACCTAGCGGTCCTTCTAGGACATATGCTTTCTTGGCAGCTATGAGGATGATCCTCAGGTTCCGGACCCAGTCCGTATAGTTGCTGCCATCATATTTCAGCTTGGTTTTCTCTAGGAACGCGTTGAAGTTTATGTTGACATGAGCATTGGCCATTTGATCTACAAGACATATTTGCAAAGATTTTTAGACTAAGTTCATGATAATTAAGTTCATCTAATCAAATTATTCAATGAACTCCCACTCAGGTTTGACATCCCTCTAGTCATCTAAGTGTTACATGATCCGAGTCGACTAGGCCGTGTCTGATCATCACGTGAGACGGACTAGTCATCATCAGTGAACATCTCCATGTTGATCGTATCTTCCATACGACTCATGTTCGACCTTTCGGTCTTTGTGTTCCGAGGCCATGTCTGTACATGCTAGGCTCGTCAAGTTAACGTAAGTGTTTTTGCATGTGTAAATCTGTCTTACACTCGTTGTATGTGAACGTAGGAATCTATCACACCCGATCATCACGTGGTGCTTCGAAACGACGAACTTTAGCAACGGTGCACAGTTAGGGGGAACACTTTATTGAAATTATTATGAGGGATCATCTTATTTACTACCGTCGTTCTAAGTAAACAAGATGCATAAACATAATAAACATCACATGCAATAGTAGTGACATGATATGGCCAATATCATATAGCTCCTTTGATCTCCATCTTTGGGGATCCATGATCATCTTCGTCACCAGCATGACACCATGATCTCCATCATGATGATCTCCATCATCGTGTCTCCATGAAGTTGCTCGCCAACTATTACTTCTACTAATATGGCTAATGGTTTAGCAATAAAGTAAAGTAATTACACGGCGTTAAATCACTGACACGCAGGTCATACAATAATTAAGACAACTCCTATGGCTCCTGCCGGTTGTCATACTCATCGACATGCAAGTCATGATTCCTATTACAAGAACATGATCTCATACATCACAATATATCATTCATCATTCATGACAACTTCTGGCCATATCACATCAGAATGCAATTGCTGCAAAAACAAGTTAGACGTCCTCTAATTGTTGTTGCATCTTTTACGTGTCTGCAATTTGGATCTAGCAAGAACGTTTTCTTACCTACGAATAACCATAAAGTTATTTTTCAACTTCTATTTACCCTTCATAAGGACCCTTTTCATCGAATCCGCTCCAACTAAAGTGGGAGAGACAGACACCCGCTAGCCACTATATGCAACTAGTGCATGTCACTCGGTGGAACCTGTCTCACGTAAGCGTACGTGTAAGGTTGGTCCGGGCCACTTCATCCCACAATACCGCTGAAGCAAAATAATACTAGTAGTGGCAAGAAAGTTGACAACATCTACGCCCACAACAGATTTGTGTTCTACTCGTGCAATAGAGAACTATGCATAGACCAGGCTCATGATGCCACTGCTGGGGAACGTTGCATAAAATAATATTTTTTCCTATGTCCACCAAGATCAATCTATGAGTTCATCTAGCAACGAGAGAGGGGAGTGCATCTACATACCCTTGTAGATCGCGAGCGGAAGCGTTCAAGAGAACGGGGTTGAGGGAGTCGTACTCGTCATGATCCAAATCACCGGAGATCCTAGCGCCGAACGGACGGCACCTCCGTGTTCAACACACGTACGGTCAGCGTGACGTCTCCTCCTTCTTGATCTAGCAAGGGGAAGGAGAGGTTGATGAACATCCAGCAGCACGATGGCGTGGTGGTGGATGCAGTAGGGTTCCGGCAGGGCTTCGCCAAGCGTTTTCGGGAGGAGGAGGTGTAGCAAGGGGGAGGGAGGCGCCAAGACTTCAGGTGCGGCTGCCCTCCCACCCCCCTCTTTATATAGGGACCCCAGGGGGGGCGTCGGCCCTAGGAGATGGGATCTCCTAGAGGGGGCGGCGGCCAAGGGGGGAGACTCCCCCTCCAAGGCAAGTGGAGGCGCCCCCTCCCCTAGTGTTCCCAACCCTAGGTGCAGAGGGGGGGCCCAGGGGGGGGGGCGCACCAGCCCACCAGGGGCTGGCTCCCCTCCCACTTCAGCCCATGGGGCCCTCCGGGATGGGTGGCCCCACCCGGTGGACCCCCGGGACCCTTCCAGTGGTCCCGGTACAATACCGGTGACCCCCGAAACTTTCCCGATGGCCGAAACTCGACTTCCCATATATAACTCTTTACCTCCGGACCATTCCGGAACTCCTCGTGACATCCGGGATCTCATCCGGGACTACGAACAACTTTCGGTTTGCTGCATACTCATATCTCTACAACCCTAGCGTCACCGAACCTTAAGTGTGTAGACCCTACGGGTTCGGGAGACACGTAGACATGACCGAGACGACTCTCCGGTCAATAACCAACAGCGGGATCTGGATACCCATGTTGGCTCCCACATGCTCCTCGATGATCTCATCAGATGAACCACGATGTCAAGGATTCAAGCAACCCCGTATACAATTCCCTTTGTCAATCGGTATGTTACTTGCCCGAGACTCGATCGTCGGTATCCCAATACCTCGTTCAATCTCGTTACCGGCAAGTCACTTTACTCGTACCGTAATGCATGATCCCGTGACCAGACACTTGGTCACTTTGAGCTCATTACGATGATGCATTACCGAGTGGGCCCAGATACCTCTCCATCATACGGAGTGACAAATCCCAGTCTTGATCCGTGTCAATCCAACAAACACTTTCGGAGATACCCGTAGTATACCTTTATAGTCACCCAGCTACGTTGTGACGTTTGGTACACCCAAAGCACTCCTACGGTATCCGGGAGTTACACGATCTCATGGTCTAAGGAGAAGATACTTGACATTGGAAAAGCTCTAGCAAACGAACTACACGATCTTGTGCTATGCTTAGGATTGGGTCTTGTCCATCACATCATTCTCCTAATGATGTGATCCCGTTACCAACGACATCAAATGTCCATAGTCAGGAAACCATGACTATCTGTTGATCAATGAGCTAGTCAACTAAAGGCTCACTAGGGACATATTGTGGTCTATGTATTCACACGTGTATTATGATTTCCGGATAATACAATTATAGCATGAATAAAAGACAATTATCATGAACAAGGAAATATAATAATAATCCTTTTATTATTGCCTCTAGGGCATATTTCCAACATTGAGTTGACGAAGTACCATAGACTTCTTGCTCTCGATGTAAACGTCGCCTTCCAACAAAGAAATATTTCGCCTTTATCAGTTACCAAAGCGTCAAATTTGATGTTCGATCCCTGGTGGGCTGGGTAGCACCGCCTCCTAATTCCAAACCTTCCAACCACATGTTGGTTCTCATGTATGCACATGCCCTTGACATCGTGTTGTTGTAGCATACTCGTGTATTATCTATAATTGCGATGTATAATGCACTATTTATTTCCTAAATATAAGCCAATATTACAACGCCCCGACCGATGAAAGCACTTCAAAAACGATGCCCACGTCATTTTCCCCATGTGTGTGTGTGTGGGGGGGGGGGGCGTCTTGAGCGAGAACCCTACCCAGCGCCGCCGACGCCTTACGTAGACGGGGAAAGCCAAAAGCCCACACGCGGTTGGCGACGACAAACCTTCTTCCCCTCAACTGGTGGTGCAAATTCTTTTGCGGAGCTCGTGTTATGCTCTCATGGTTGTCTGCCTCACCGGCCTTCCTCGGCGTGGCGGAGGTCTGCCCGGTGGTCTAACACATCCCATAGCATCAACGACGTGTTGCGTAGCGGTGCATGATGAGGTACATCAATTGATGCACACAACCATCGTTATTAAATTAATAATGGTCTGACAAGAACATACATCAAACAACCCGAAACTACCATTACCTACCTACAAACTCGACAACGGGGATGCCGCCACACCCCCACCGTCTAGAACCGGGGTCACCGCCATATTGCATGCATGACGTACCAGAAGAATACATCCGGTCCAGCAAACCCAAAGCATGTACCACATGCACACGCCTCAAAAGTCGCGACCACCATTGAGTAGTTGACCCATATCCTGGGTAGAGATCCACATAATCACTATTGGGTGATTCATAGTTGGCTACTTAACAAAAATATCTGATATGGAGGATGTAAAACTTTTGAAATTATTAAATTTTCACCCTGATTATCGGTGAAAGCGGTATGCGAGATGGCACGACAGTGGATTCACACACATAGTAGCCCAGCCAACAGACGGATAAAAAAAGGTTAAGAAAACAAATCAATAGATAACATTATTAATAGTGGAAACATTCAAGAAAAACCTATCAATCAAAACCTGGAATCTTCTTTGAAATTTGGAAAATTTTGAAATTTAAGAAATATTATATGATAAACATTGAAAACCATGTAATTTCCAAACGTAAACTACCAAAAGGTAGGAAGCCAAAAATTATCATAAGTACATATATTGGAGATAGATAATGCAAAACTAACAAAGAAATATGGTGTCTGTTCATGGGTTTCAACGCCAAAAAATTAATTTTCTCAAGATCCATATTTCTAATAACATATCTTTGTTTTTATATCATTTTAATTTATTTAAGAAAATATTTTGTTAGATGTTTATCCATGCAAAATTTTAAATGTCCCTCTTATTTTTCCGTATTCTTTTAAGCTTTGATATTTTTCTTATGATTGTCTATCTTCTATTCTAATTGGTTGCAAGTGTGTAAAACCACCGACTCTCACCGGTTATACCGCTTTTACTAGGACCAGGGACCAAATTTACTGTATCTTGAAAGTTTAGCAACCAAAATTGATTTCTTCATTTTTCTTGGTAATATTAGCGAGTATTGCCTTTATTCATGGTCACTCAACCTCAAAGATCACTTTCGTGGTCCCCCTCTCCGCGCCAGGGCTCCTAGGTGAAAACCCTTGATCGTCCTTTGATCGCGAGGGCGAGGCGTGTTGCATCACCACCCTAGGGGGGGTGACGTGGATCTCCGGCACCCTCCCGTTACGTCCATTTGACATGGTGGGCGAGCTCGGATCCTTCTCGATGCATCTTTGACTCTGGCATGGGGCAGTCCCGGCGGCTTCCTATATTTTAAATGCAACGTGAGTAGCATCGCTAGCTCTCATTCCTCATCCTCTGCAGGTAGAATTGGCGATTCATGGCCTGAAGCGCGAGCAAAGAGTGTCCTCTCCGACGACAACTTGCAATTGGTGTGTCTGTTACATGCATGTTTGGTGGTTTCTCATGGAGGCACGGGTTTTCTTCTAGTCAATAGCCTCACTTCATCTTGTTGAGGTGTGAGCAGTAGTGTACTCTTCTTTTATATTTGATCTGCTTTGTAAGAGGATTTTTATTAGAACATCTCTGTAACTTGTAAGATGATTTCATCACCACCTTCTATCGGTTTGGCCTTTTTTCTTGAGTCGTATTTTTTTGGTCGTGCTGCTTTACATATAAAGCGGGCCGGAAGCCTTTTTTGATAGAAAAATTAGGAAAATAATTGTTAGACTCGCTAAGCTTGATAAATAGATTAAATATTTTAGTGGGAGAGTAGGAAGAGATATTTTAGTGTGGAGTGGGGGCAAATCATTGGAGTCAGGGCATTTATTATATAAATTTAAAGAATTTCAATTTTTTTTGAATACAAGCAATTTCTCTTTGAATTTTAAAAATTGAGTGGGGCCTAGGCACCCACTCAGCACTATGTAGGTCCGCCCCTGCACCCAGTAATGTTCATACTAGAGGCTGGGGCGCACCCTGGCGCGCCTCTTGTGCAATCCTGTGCGCACTTGCCTTAGTGGTGGAGTTGCGAACGTGCATATGCGTTTCAGAGTACCTCAATTGTTAAAATATGAATACAATGAACACAAGCTTAGAAGAAAAGTGTTCGATCATCATACATATAAGGTAGTAGGTGCATATTATAAGATAGGCCAGAGTCTTACAAGGTGGATGATAGAGCACAACATTGAGATAAGCTAAAGACGATATACGGTTCATATATATCCTGCTGATGACCTTATACCTAGAGACGATGTGATGGACGGTGAGGGAGAGACGATGTGATGACCTTATGCCTTTCCTTGCGCTTGAAATGGAAGGCGCAGATGTCGCCATCCTGAATGTTAGCGTGGTGACGAAACCATGATCAATCCGTCGTGATGGTGGCCCTCCTGCCGGTTTCAAGCATGAAGCGATTGTCGCAGTTCACGGTGCCGTCTGCGAGCTTCAGTGGAAGGGTGTCATCATTTCCGTCAATGTACTTCTGTCCTCTGTGTACTCTACCTGAAAATACTATCAAGACAAAGAGAAACACTTAATTGATGGCAAGACTTCTTCTGAAATATTAGACATGTACAACTCGTCTGATCCCCTTTGGCCGGGAGCCATGAATCAAAGATTTTGAAACTGCAAGAATACGACACCGATGCAGAGAGCTAGCCATTCATGTAATTAATACTGAAGCGAAAATCTTAATCAATGACCAAACTAAAATAATACTCCCTCCGTTCCGAAATATAAGTCTTTTCTGAGATTCCAAACGGGGACTACATAAGCAGCAAAATGAGTGAATCTACATTCGACAAAATGTCTATATACATCGATGTGTAGTCCTTATTAAAATATCTAAAAGGACTTGTATTTAGGAAAGGAGGGAGTATAATCTGGACTAATCCTAAAGCCAATGAGATAAATCATAGACTAAATGAAACTAATGATTGAACTACAAAGAGCAGATATGACCTTGTAATGCCTGAAAAGTGTATCTGAATGTTATGATAGAAGTGTCCATGAGAATAGAGTTGAAGCTATACCTGATGGGTTGCACCCCCGTTTAGTGTGACTCGAGGTGCCGTAGCGCGTTCCTACCTGCGACGGGTGCGGTTCTTGCGGATATGGTTGCCGCGTAGCGCCGCCGACGTGGCCATCTTTTTACATGAGGATTAAGAAAAGGCTTAAAGTTTGGATAAAAATAATATTAGTTCATGAAACAATTCTAGATATTAACCACCACAAGCATGTCAAACCTTGACAAACCCAATTGAAACAGCAGTTCTAGATATAGAAAAGGAAAACATGGATGGCATAAAGCGGGCGACCAGAGGAACGCTGAACTGCTCGACAGTATAGAAATAGCCATATAATCACCATCCTTAAGTTGGTAAACATAATAACAGTTCTTGAAAAATCTCTTCAATTTGTGTTTGTACCCTGAATCTCTGGTCAAGTCATAATCCAGTGAAACATTTCTAGATCCCCAGAAAGTACTTTTCTTCTAGTATGCTACTATCTTGAATCAGATGGTCTAATTCAGGTGATATTGATAAACTACAACACATTAGTTTCATAATAAGAATGCAACTGATTGTAGGAACCGAATGGTAGGAAACGGGAGACAAATCAGAGGAACGAAAATCTACACCAAAACATCAACAAAATTTGTCCGAGAGTCACGAATCAAAGATTTTAAAACAGCAAGTCTACAAACAAACCAAATTTCTAGATCTCCATGTAATGAACTGATGTAAAGAAATTTGTAAAACACGAGTCTATGCACAATCCATCTCATCCCCTTTGCCCGAGAGGCACGAATCAAAGAACAGTAATGTCAAATATCCCCTCATGTCTGATAATTTTTACTGGCATGGCTGCATGGGTGTATGTGTCAATAATACCCTCAATGTTTGCATCATGCAAAAGAACTGTATAATGTGAAGCTGGAATTTGAAGTACGAAAAAAATGCATTCTTATAGAGCAGATGTAATTTGAATCTGGAATGTATAAAAAGTGCACTCAAACAGATTTCATTGCAAATAAAAAAACATGCTTGAGATTTGAACCCTGCCCTGCTATGAATAGGACAAACTACTCAACTCAGTTTCTAGAATTATCATATAAAAATCTCATGCCGGATAAAACAAATCACGCATCATTTTGCTAATTAGTAGACCATCATGCATGAGTTTTCCGCTCATGCTAGCGATAGTTTTGCGTCTCTTTCTTTGGATTGTAATGAACATTATAGTTAACCAATAAAGGTCCCTGTTTTCCTTAGAAACATTAGTGCGCTGAATAAATGTAGGCAAGAGTAGCTAATACCTGGCTGCAATTGGAGCATCAGTAGTTCCAACTTATCGTGCAGTACCAAGCAGAGGCCATCGATCAGCCATCGCCCATGTGATCGGACTAAGTTTGGAATACCTAGGAAAACATATTGCTTTATGAGTGATGTGATGCTATGTAATTTTAATAGGGCAAAGGCAGAGAAGATATGTTCTCATGTGAAATAGAAATCGGCCTATTGTTGATGGTATTAAATTAGAAACAAGTAAACTACAAATTCCGATACAACAAGAATTTTGGACCTGAACAACAACGATATAGATGGCATATAATGCAAACATTTTCTTGACATAACATCTAGAGTTCCACAGTAAAACAGGAAGTAGAAATCCATGAAATTCAAAATACGAACGAAAGCACGGCCTGCTGTGCGCTGCCCGTAGAAGCGGTGGGCAATTGGAATAGACAGCCAACTTGAATGTCGATAGGATCTAAATAGTATATACAGAGGTAACTACATTCATAGGTGATTTTTCTTAACCCGGGTCGTCACAAATCGTAACCGATAAGGAGAGAAGTTGATTGCATACATGTAGGTTCAAAGTGAGATGGATCACAAATTTATTATGATAAGTTCAAGTGTTTGGAGAAGTATGTTTCTAAACCCATTGGTCCCTTTTCAGCAGCACAAAATCAACGGTAAATCCTCAAGCAGTTTGCACGACTGTAATGACGTCAAGTAGCTACAAGAGTTTTGTTCCCGCAAAAAAAGAGTTGTCATTTGTCAAAGCGTTTAGACACTAACCATGTTATTTGAGATGGGAAATGACCTTCGTAGGTGTATAGGAAAGGATCTTTGAGAGTACCTGGTAAGGTACAATTTTCTAGAAGCAGAAAGCCGCTAAAGCGGTGGGCAAACAGGACGGATACCGCAATGATGAGTGTCTGGCACTGCGAAACGGGTTGCGTTATAGCATCGATCATTCAATTTTTCAATATCCATCCACACCACAACAAATTAGTATAGCATGCTCAAAATTAATCTATCTGTAGCTGGACTTGAACAACTGTCGCTGAACTTAAAGAAAAAAATGAATAGAATTAAAATGTATTAATTCAAAAACGACATGAAACATCATTGATGAACTTTGTATGTACCTAAGGGAAACATAAATGGGTAGTCCAGCAAAGCATAGTGTGGAACTGCAGATTCAAAATATTCAGATCATGTTAAATTAAATACCCGCATATATGTGCAAATATATAACTTTTAAATTTCACCAGTAAGTAATGACAACAGTTTGGCATTAACAATACTGTAAAAAATAGCAGAAAGCATAGTTAAGCGACATCCAATCGCCTGGAAGAGAGTTTTCCACATATGTTTTTGGCAACATCTACGGAAATACAACTGAAGCTAGCAGTATCTGAAAAACAGACCGACATCCATACTCGATTGTAGATAAATACTATAGCAGGACATAATTTTTATAGTATACTGAATTTAGTAACCTGGGTAGGTAGCTACAAATTTGGATTCTGACCTCCCTCGAATTACCATCTCTTACTGTATCATACCAAGGCTTCCCCACATGGCATCACATATGAAGTGCCCATTACTAACTTGTATACTTTGTCCTGTTTATATATCTCCAGTACCTAAAAATGAGGAAGCCACATATTACAATCTTTTATTGCACCAAACCTTCCTTATACAACATCAAGAATATCAAACCCCGAAAAGTCAAGATAAACGTGCATGTTAGCATGTATTCCAGTTTTCACTGATCATATTTAAGATCATGTGGCATGTCTCACCATTAAGCACAAAAGCTTGAGACACGATGAAGTACATTATATAGTAAGACATGATCTAGCCAAGCTATGTCATGAGCATAACCACTTCAAAATATAGGAATCTGTTTGAAAAACTTCTAATCTGATTTGGTGGCAACTCTGGCTGCAGCGGCCAGTGCCCATGCACCTGATAAAATATAAACCTTGTAATTAATTTACAGGAAAATATGAAAGGAAGCAAAGAAATTAAGAAGTATACTAAGGGATGCAATAAAACATCACGCATCTCACGGTCAGATATGAACATAGTGTCAAGTCAACTAATTTTTCAGTCTAGAGAAGTAAAATTCTTGCTAACGAAAAAATTCTGCAATGCACGAGCTGCATGGAAGATGCAAAACACAATTAAGCATAGCCGATAGTTGTGTAAGGAAAGCATTACGCAAAACCTACATATCCAGCGGTAAAAAATAAACCTCAAGTGATGAATTAATTAGTGACCAAACTACATGATGTATCATATCCTCTGCTCTGAAAATATATGGGTGCAACAAGCACTGAAGTGCTGTAACATGTACCGCACCTATAATAAGATTAGTAGCTCTCCTTTGCAATTTACAACTGATGCCCACCATGACATGCAAATTATCTGAAAAAGCTAATCTTTGGCAAAGAAGAAAATTCTCTTCTGAAATATCAATTGAACCATATGACCTAATTTCAGGATGCGAAAAATCTAGGTAAAACATAAATTTATGATACAGTCTATAGATAACAATATATATGGCTTTTAGTGCCCTATATACCAGTAGACATGACCATGAGCACAGATTCAAAGCCAAAAGGCATGGAAAGGAGTCAAATATATACCATAGAAAAACAAAACTGGGAATGTCGAAAAGGCCGTATACAGAGTATACAGATATAACGACACAATAAGATCAACAACATGATGTAATAGTGGCTATGATTTGTTTCTGGTAAAACCATCACAGAGAAAGAAAATTGTTGGACAAACAACCCTTTGTTTTTTATGTGTGGCTGCGCAAACAACCATATGTTTTCATGTGTAACAATAACATTAATTTCAACTCAATCGTTGGAAATTCAGATCATGGCACCCTTTCATGCACAAAAGAACGAGACCACCAACATTTCTATGCACAAAGGAACAATAATCGTAGGCCCTACCTGGATTCAGACAAAAAACAAAAAGCATAAATTTAACACCCCCGCTAAAAACAAGCCAACATGGATACAAGGGAGCTACGAGAATCCAATGCACAGAGAATAGTACTTTTGGCTTTTACCAAAAAAGAAAGCCCTCATTGGCCAACCTGCACATCAATACACACAACAACCAGGACAAGCAGAACATACTGAATCCCAAAAACAAATTGCCATACAACCGCACACCTAGCTATGGAAAAGAATATGAGTGGAAAGGAGGAGAAGAGGGGTTGACCAGTCGATCCATGAATGGAGACGCAGGAGGGTGCTTATAAAGGATGTGCAGGCAGAGATCAAGGGAGGCACATCCAGGGGACCGACCAAGAGGAAGAGAATCCGCTCAAATCGGACCAATCTGTAGGGAAAATGAAAAAAAAATCATATGAGTAGCAACCAATGAACAGGAATGTCCAACCACAACTGGGAGCAGCCATCGCAGTTGAGGCGAAGACCAACTTCAGAAACGAGGGAGCATCTTCTTCCTCCCCCGTGGCCTCCTGCCCTCTCTCCCACGACCTCCATGGCCTCCTCTTCTTCCTCCCCCATGACTTTCATGCTCTCTTCTCCTTCCTCCCCCACGACCTCATCTCCTTCCTGTGAGAGGCTATGGTTAGTTGTGCGGGCGCGCCTGGGGGCACACAACAGCTGCTAGGGCGGCAAATTGGTTGGGTGAGGCGAGGAGGAGCCTTGCCTATTGATGGCGGCGTCGGAGTTGGCCGTGCCCAGGAGGAACGGACGTGGCGGCGGCCGCGGCGATTTGTGGAGAGAGAGAGGGAGTCGGGAGAGCAGGAGGAGAAAGGGGATGAGGGAGCTGCCTATCTGAGACTGCGATCGATCTCTTTTAATTTTTTTATCTCTCCCTTCGGCACAGTAAAAGTGATGAGCTGGATAGCCCCAGCGTTCGCTCTTCACGCGACTGTTAATGGGTTTAATAGGGGGTCAAGCATCCAGGAGCTCTAAATCCTCTTCCCTTGTTTTGATTTTTCTATATGGGTCATGCAAAGTCTTGCGGGTTGGATCGTTATTTTATTGGCGACCGCTAGCAATCAGCCGGATGATCCCCGAGCAGGATCATCCGCCTCAGCAGCCACATGATTAAATCATTAATCATCGTCTGATCAAATCCTTGTGCGACCGGGTCATCTCTTCCTATCCTGCCTTCCTCATCACTCGCAACTAACCACAAAAAGAGTACGCCGGTAGTCTGCCTTGCAACCCCTCACACCTAGGCGCACGACAGTCTCCTCATAGCACTGGCTCATTGGCGATGTCTCGCAGCGCCGCGCAAGACCTGTGGTCCTCGTCAACGCCCTCCATGCTCGGAGCTTAGCCGCCCACTCAGATCGCATCAGTCCGCTCGTAGCACACGCTGCTACTGTCGTGGTTCTAAGTCTGACAGTAGAAAGGGGGTAGGTATGGAGAGGCAAGATCTTAGCTATGGCGAAGATGTACACACGAGGTTTACGAGTTAAGGCCCTTCTCAGAGGAAGTAACAGCCCTACGTCTCGATGCCCGGAGGTGGTCGATTGGTTTATGTGTGTTGTGTTACAGGGGGTGCGAACCCTTGCCCCAGACGAGGGGGGTGGCTTATACAGAGTGCGCCAGGACCCCGGCCCACCTCCATTACAAGGAGCTTAATGTACATAAAGTAAGGGCGTTACTGGTAACGGCAGTCTTAAATACTCTTAATGCTCATGAAGACTAAGGAGTGAATGCCCAGCCGTTGTGCGTTCTTCCGACTCCTGGTCTTCGATGTAGTCGAGTCATTCCCCATACGGTCGAGTGAAAGTGGGGAATGAAACTCGAGTGACTATAGTGTCGAGTGGATTCTTGGTCTTCTTATCTTCTGGGGTAGTGACCTTGGATAGGACGTATAGGTCAGGCCTATGACTCTACCCCAGGTCTGTATCCTCATCAGTAGCCACCGAATGGATTAAGGTGCGAGTGCAAAATAGGCTGAAATTGAACTTGTCCTGAGCTTTGGGATCTCGCGAGTGCTTTCTGCAAGTCTGAGCGCCCGCGTCGATGTTTGGTGTCGACTCAGTCGCCTTGATCCATTCAGTGGACAGTCCAGTGAACTGTTGATCTTATGTGCCGAGTGTCGTGTTGGAGCGCGGGATCTTGGGCGCGATTACCTACTGTGTATCCCGGATTCCACGGGATACGAAATTTCGGGGAAGCACGCCAGACGGGGAGTGCCGAAGCGGGTGGAGCGGATAAACAATGATTCCTTGATTCCCGCGCCGCCTTTTTCGCCATGTATGCTGCGCGCGTCTATTGCAGGATTTGACGGGATCGCCTGGTCCCATGCGTCAGTCACTCGGAAACGATCTCTTATAAGGTGGCCGGACCGAGGCGTCTGTACTGTGCACTTTTTCTCTTCCTTCTTCTTTCTCCGCTTATCCGCCGCACATTACTCTTCTGCTCCGATGCCGCTGCCCCGTCGCCATGGTGGAGGACAAGACGGCGGCGCTAGAGCTCGCAAAGAAGACGAAGGAGGTGGCGAAGGGCAGGAAGCAGTAGCGCGGGTCATCGTCGCGTGCGAGGCTGCCGCCGGGCTGGATCCAGGGCGATTGGATCCGGTCTTCGATTCGGCAGGCGGACCTGGACGATCTAGCGGAGTCGGGGTTAATCGCCAAGGGAGCGGCAAGGCTGCCGGAGGGGGAGATGAGCCCTCAGCCTCAACCGGGTGAGTGCGTTCTGCTCGCCACCCACGTCGACCGCGGCTTTTCGCTTCCTCCGCGCCCTTTCTTTCGGGGGTTTCTGAACTTTTTTGGTGCTCAACTCCACCATTTCTCCCCCAACACCATCACGTATTTAGCTGCTTTCATGTCGATGTGCGAGAACTTCTTGGGGTGTCGACCGCACTGGGGTCTTTTCAAGCACATCTTCACCATTCGTTCCCAATCAGTAAAGAAGGCAAAGTCGATTGACTCGAAAACCCATGTCATCCAGATGTGCGGGGGTTTAGGTATCCAAAAGAGGAAAGGGAGTGCTTTTCCTGCTATGACTCTTCCTGATTCCGTTAGAGGCTGGCAATCGACTTGGTTCTATTGCCAGGATGTCGCGGCTCGAGGTCAGTCGACCGGCCTCCCCCACTTCTTGTTTGACCGAGTCCAGACTCCTGCCCCGCTGAAAGTGACGACTGGCGAGACCATGGAGACGAGGATGTTGGTGGATAGGGTGGTTCAACTTATCAATGATGGTGTTATGGGTCTGGATATGTTGGAGGTGTTCCTCAGTCGACGCATCCAGCCCCTCCAGGCCCGCGATCACCCGATGTGGCTGTATTCCGGACCGGACGACACCGCTCGGGTCCATCCAGAAGAAGTACCGTCTACAACAGTAGCTTTGTGGCTGAGGAGCATCACATGCAACCAGGACAATCCCAGAGGATCTAGGTGAGTTGTCCCCTTTAGCAGAGAAAACCCACCTGACAAGGTACGCTTTTCGCTCCGACTGCTTCTCATTTATGCTCCGACCGCACTTGAGATTGACCGACTCTCGTTCGACCAATTTGTTCCGCAGGTGCTCACTGAGATGCATTCGATGCCCAATGGCGAGCAGGCTTTAGAGCAGGCCCAGGAGGTGGAGGACAGCGCGGAAGATAGCGACGAGTGGGATTCTCAGGAAGACGACAAGGAGGAGGAGGAGAGCGAGGAGTCTGACAAGGAGGAGGAATTCGACTCGCTGCCACGCTTCGAACGTCGATCCAAACAGCAGCACGACCCAGCCGGCGGGCGCGGGAAAGGTGTGGGTCCAAGTGCCAATACTCAAAAGCGCACTCGGACATCGACTCCGTAGCCGACGGAGAAAGTGGCCAAGCAGCCTAAAGTTGCTCCCTCCAAGGCCCGGAAGACACTGTCGCGCATCAAGATGGACGTCCCCGTTGCCTCAGGGTGGGTATCTTGTTTGTGTTTCCATAAGTCGACTGAAGGTTTTCTTGATCTGACCGACCAATCCTTGTGTCTTTCCAGCCCCACCTCTGCTGCCACTGACATGGACGTCGACAAGGCACCAGGAGACGAAGAGGCCACCTCATGAGCTGGTAAGTTTGTTCGACCAAGTTCTGTTTAGTCGAGTGGATGGTCAATTGACTGAAAATTTGATACTTCTCTTCTTATGTATCTCCGCAAGATATCGTTGCGCTTCCTGATGACAAAGAAGAAGAAGAGCCTCTACAGGAGAGGAAGAAGAAGAGTGGAGGCTCAAGCTTGAAGTTCAGGTCCCTCAGTTAACACCGGTGCCAGGGGCGATAATCCGGACCAACATCACATTCGCCAACCCGTTGACGATTGATCGTCCGTCGGGGTCGACTACACAGACGCCTGCTGTACCGGTGCGACTCCACTCATCCGACCCGGTAGCTACTTCAACCCCTCTGGAGCCATCTCTCTTTGCTACATATCAAGCTCCAGACGACTCTCCTGGTGCCGCTAGGGAAGCTCTTCGCCAGGCGAATCTTGTCATGGAGCAGGTGAAAGTGATGCATGAAGCCAGTCAGATAGCTTACAACGCCAGCACTGCCCTTTAGACCAATGTTCAGGTCAGTGGAATTCCGACTGAACTTTTGAATGTCGCTTTATATCTGATCACCCACCGGGTGTTCCTTCATTTAGAACTCAGGAAATCTTCAATTATGCACTTTCCGAATCAGTGGGGGCACGTCGAGTGCACCCACTGGGTGTAGTCCCCGAGACCACGGTCGGCTGCTAGCAGTCGACTGAGGTCTAATGAGGTATCTCTCTTGTTTTTTTACAAACTCATGCTGAGTATTGATCTGATCCAGTGGGGGCACGCCGAGTGGGGGCACGCCGAGTGCACCCACTGGGTGTAGTCCCCGAGACTACTGTTGAATATTTGATTCGGCAGTAGTCTTAGAGTAATTCTTTTCCTTCACTGTTACTTCTGTCTGTCGACTGACATGTCTGTCTTTCTGGCTGCAGAGGTCTTGTGATCTGGGAGCCCGGCTCACCGAGTTAAAGAAGAAGCATATCAGCGTTGAGCTTGACCTCAAACTTGCGAAGAAGAATCTGAATTCTTTTCCTTCACACTAGTTTTTCCTTCAGTCTCTTTGAACCGAGTGATTTCACACGAGCAAATGTGCGTAGTGAAAATCATCAACTTCAGTCTCGTCTAAAGAGTGTTGTTTCTTTAGAGAGGATGAAGGAGGCTTTGGAGCAGAATGATCTGGATCTGGCTGCCGCTCAGAAGGAAGCACGCGAGAAGACGAAGCTTGTGGACCAGAAGCTGGCTTCGGTCAGCAAACTGGAGGAGGAGAACGCGAAGCTGAAGACTGCCATCTCAGATGCCAATCGGGAAGTTGAGCAACTGAAGAAGGACAAGGAAAATCTGACCATTGAGGTTGGCGGCCTCAAGACCAAGACCAACAAGCTAGAGTTCTATCTGGAGCAACTGGCTGCCAAACTTGTTCTGAAGCTTGAAGGTATGATCAGTCGACCCATCACTTTGTTGCTGATTGAACTTTGTTGTCACGCCGTCGATTCATCACTTTTTGCAATGGGACAGAACTGTGTCAGGACTTGGAGGCTGAAACTGGGCGGGTTGAGACATGTCTCGACCCCATCAACTGTCCCATGAAAGATGAAGTTGCGATGAACTTGCTTCGATTGGAATCACGCTTAGATGGTGCAATCGACTATCTGGCTCGGCTGAAGGCGGCGATGGCCTGAGTGGACGCCGAACTCTAGCCTCGGGAGGAAAGACCTCGAGTCTTTGATGACTCGGTTAAATCAAATTCCAGGCCGAGTGCAAGAGTGGAAGAAATCTTCTGCCCGCTGTGGCGCTGATGTCGCTTTGTCCCTGGTCCGAGTGCACTGCAAGGAGGCTAAGGAAGACAAGCTGGCATCTCTCAAAGTGGCAAACACTAAGAAGCACTCCTTCCAGGACTTCATGGATACTTTCCTCGAAGCAGCCACTCGCATCGCCAACAACATCGATCTTGACAGCTTCTGCGACCTGGCCAGTCCTTCTCCCGCCGAGTGATTAAAAAACATTATGCTATCACTTTTATTTGCCTTGGAATGCCGAGAGAATTTGTAACCGTTAAAACTCCTTCGGGCCTAATGCCCGAGCACTTTATTCTGCGATTAAGAAACTTTGGATTTATCATCTCATAAATTGCGTTTGTCTTCGAACGAAATGCTTTTTTCCCTCGAATTGTTGTCTGTTTGCTTTATGCAGCTCCTGGAGAAGAATAGTCAGTCGACCGATCGGGCGGTCCTTGAGCAACATTGATCAGCTCATCAACGAGGCATTCAGCAATGGTCTTGGCGTTCTAGTCAACCAATCGGGTGATCCTCGAGTAGCATTGATCATCTCATCAGCAAGGCACTCAGCAATGGTCTTGACGTTCCAGTCGGCCGATCGGGTGATCCTTGGGTAGCATTGATCAGCTCATCAGCAAGGCACTCAGCAATGGTTTTGATGTTCCCGTCAACCGATTGGGTGATCCTTGAGTAGCATTGATCAACTCATCAGCGAGGCATCCAGCAATGGTCTTGACGTTCCTGTCAACCGATCGGGTGATCCTTGGGTAGCATTGATCAGCTCATCAGCAAGGCACTCAGCAATGGTCTTGACGTTCCCGTCAACCACCCGGTAAGGTTTTTCAAACTTAGGCGAGCACTGGGCTGTAGCTAAGCCCCTCGAGTGGGAGGATTGTTCACCACTCGGTAGGATTTTTCAAACTTAGGCGACTACGGGACTGCAGCTAAGCCTCCGAGTGGGAGGTTTGCTCTCCACTCGGTAGGATTTTTCAAACTTAGGCGAGTACGGGACTGCAGCTAAGCCCCCCAAGTGGGAGGTTTGCTCACCACGCGGTAGGATTTTTCAAACTTAGGCGAGTACGGGAATGCAGCTAAGCCCCCGAGTGGGAGGTTTGCTCTCC
>NC_041383.1:650374360-650375190 GCF_002162155.2 Triticum dicoccoides | reverse complement strand
CAAGCATTGGGCTGCTGCTAAGCCCCGAGTGAGAGACAGACTCATCACTCGGTAGGATTTTTATCACTTAGGCGATCACTGGGCTGCAGCTAAGCCTCCGAGTGAGAGGCAGAGTCATCACTCGGTAGGATTTTTATCACTTAGGCGAGCACTGGGCTGCAGCTAAGCCCCCGAGTGAGAGGCAGACTCATCACTCGGTAGGATTTTTATCACTTAGGCGAGCACTGGGCTGCAGCTAAGCCCCCCGAGTGGGAGGATTGCTCCCCACTCGATAGGATTGTTCAAACTTAGGCGAGTACGGGACTGCAGTAAAGCCCCCGAGTGGGAGGATTGCTCCCCACTTGGTAGAATATTTACAAACTTAGGCGAGTACGAGAGTGCAGCTAAGCCTCCGAGTGGGAGGTTTGCTCACCACTCGGTAGGATTTTCAAACTTAGGCGAGTACGAGACTGCAAGTAAGTGGGAAGTTTGCTCATCACTCGGTAGTATTTTTATCACTTAGGCGAGCACTGGGCTGCAGCTAAGCCCCCGAGTGGGAGAGTTGCTCACCACTCGGTAGGATTCTTATCACTTAGGCGAGCACTGGCCTGTAGCTAAGCCCCTGAGTGAGAGGCAGACTCATCACTCGGTAGGATTTCTATCACTTAGGCGAGCACTGGGCTGTAGCTAAGCCCCCGAGTGAGAGGCAGACTCATCACTCGGTAGGATTTTTATCACTTAGGCGAGCACTGGGCTGCACCTAAGCCCCTGAGTGAGAGGGAGACTCGTCACTCGGTATGATTTTTACCACTTAGGCGAGCACTGGGCTGCAGCTAAGCCCCCGAGTGAGA
>NC_041383.1:650338864-650374181 GCF_002162155.2 Triticum dicoccoides | reverse complement strand
GCTAAGCCCCCGAGTGTGAGGCAGACTCATCACTCGGTAGGATTTTTATCACTTAGGCGAGCACTGGGCTACAGCTAAGCCCCCGAGTCAGAGGCAGACTCATCACTCGGTAGGATTTTTATCACTTAGGCGAGCACTGGGCTGCAGCTATGCCCCCGAGTGAGAGGCAGACTCATTACTCGGTAGGATTTTTATCACTTAGGCGAGCACTGGGCTGCAGCTAAGCCCCCGAGTGAGAGGCAGACTCATCACTCGGTAGGATTTTTATCACTTCATCTTAGGCGAAATAGATTCGCAGCTAAGGTAATTCGTACAAAACAAATAAACAACAATCATTCAGAAGAAGTGAATTATGTCTTTTGATAGTCAAACTAAAAGGTATTTCTTATTACATCTCATTATTCCAAATATTTAAGAATAGAAAGGGCGGAGCAGATCCGCATTCCAAGCGCGCGGCTCATCTTTATTATGTTCGACGTTGAACAGACGGTATGCTCTGTTGTGGAGCACCTTGGTGATGACGAAAGGGCCTTCCCAAGCAGGAGCAAGCTTGTGAGGTCTTTGCTGGTCCACTCAAAGAACCAAGTCTCCTTCTTGAAATGCTTGACCCTTCACGTTTCTTGCGTGAAATCTACGCAAGTCTTGCTGATAAATGGTCGACCGGATCAAGTCCATCTCTCATTCTTCTTCCAAGAGGTCGACTGCATCTTTCCGAGCTTGTTCTGCTTCTTCTTCTGAGAAGAGTTTGACTCGAGGTGCATTGTGGAGCAAATCACTGGGGAGCACGGCTTCAGCTCAGTAGACTAAGAAGAATGGAGTCCTTCCAGTCGACCGGTTAGGGGTTATCCTCAACCCCCACATCACAGATGGGAGCTCGTCGACCCAGGCTCCTGCTGCATGTTTCAGGTCACGCATCAACCGAGGCTTCAATCCTTTGAGAATCAATCCATTTGCCCGCTCGGCCTGCCCATTCGACTGAGGATGAGCGACCGAAGCATAGTCGACTCTCGTGCCTTGGGAGGCACAAAAGGCTTTGAATTCTTCAGAATCGAAGTTCGAGCCGTTATCTATGTGATGCTGTGAGGAACGCCATATGTGCATATAAGTTCCCTGATGAAACTCATAGTTGTGCTTGCTTCAAGGCTTTTGATGGGCTTAGCTTCGATCCACTTGGTGAACTTGTCGACTGCTACCAGCACATGAGTAAATCCACTCCTGCCTGTCCTCAAAGGTCCAACCATGTCCAGTCCCCAGACAGCAAAAGGCCAGACGAGTGGAATTGTTTTTAGAGCCGACGCAGGTTTATGAGACATGTTGGAGTAAAACTGGCAGCCTTCACACTTGTCCACTATTTCCTTATCCATCTCGTTGGCCCGCGGCCAGTAAAATCCGGCTCGGTATGCTTTGGCCATGATGGTCCGAGAGGACGCGTGGTGGCCACAGGTCCCCGAGTGAATATCATTGAGGATCACTCGACCTTCCTCTGGCGTGATACACTTCTGGCAAACTCCAGTTGCACTTTCTCTGAACCACTGTCCCTTTATCACAGTAAAGGCCTTAGATCACCGGACGACCTGTCGAGCCTCTTCTTCGTCTTCTGGAATTTCTTTCCTAAGAATGTATGCAATGTACGACACTGTCCAGTCAGGAGGGATGACCAGGATCTCCATGACTAAGTCGACCACGGCTGGGATGTCAACTTCAGTCGAATCTGTAGCACTCTTGGGCTGTGGCGACTCTTCAGTGAAGGGATCCTCCTGAACCGAAGGTGAATGAATATGTTCCAGAAACCCATTGCGGGGGATGGCCTCTCTCTTGGAACCTATTTTCGCCAACTCATCTGCAGCTTGAGTTTTCAATCGGGGCACATGGTGAAGTTTCAACCCCTCAAACCTCTTTTCCAGCTTCCTGACAGCATTGCAATAACCAGTCATGGCTGGACTTCTGACATCCCATTCCTTCATCACCTGGTTAACCACCAAATCTGAATCGCCATACACCATGAGGCGACGAACGCCGAGTGAAATGGCCATACGCAACCCATATAGAAGTGCTTCGTATTCTGCTTCATTATTGGAGGAATCAAAGTGAATCTGGAGTACGTAATTGAGCTTGTCTCCATGGGGGGACACTAATACTACTCCAGCACCTGGTCCGTTTAACATCTTGGAGCCATCGAAAAACATAGTCCAATGTTCCGAGTGAACTTGAGTCGGTAGTTGCTGTTCGATCCACTCGGCAAGGAAATCCGCGATTGCTTGGGACTTGATAGCTTTCTTTGCCTCAAACTTGATGTCCAGAGGAAGGAGTTCAATCGCCCATTTTGCCACTCGACCAGTTGCATCTCTGTTATTCAGGATCTCAGACAACGGTGCGTCGCTGACGACTATAATAGAGTGATCAGAGAAGTAATGCGCAACCTTCTTCATGATCATGTAAATTCCATAGACAAGCTTCTGATAATGAGGATAGCGTTGCTTGGACGGAGTCAAAACTTCAGAGAGATAATAAACTGGGCGTTGAACCTTGTAAGCCTTTCCTTCCTCTTCTCGCTCGACCGTGAGTACTGTACTGACAACTTGTCTAGTGGCTGCAATGTAAAGCAGTAAAGGCTCTTTGCTGATTGGCGCAGCGAGCACCGGCTGGGTGGAAAGCAGGGATTTGAGCTCTGCAAGCGCTGCGTCAGCTTCTTCAGACCACTTGAACTTATCAGATTTCTTCATCAATCGGTAAAGAGGCAAGACCTTTTCACCGAGATGAGAGATGAATTGACTCAAGGTGGCTAAACAACCAGTCAGCTTCTGAACGTCATGCACTCGCACGGGGCGTTTCATTCGGAGGATGGTATCAATTTTTTCTGGATTGGCGTCGATCCCTCGTTCGGAAACAAGAAAACCGAGTAGCTTTCCTCCTGGAACTCTGAATGTGCATTTTGACGGATTAAGCTTGATATCGTACCTTCTTAGGTTGGCAAAGGTTTCAGCGAGGTCAGTCAATTGGTCAGAACCTTTGCGAGACTTAACCACGACGTCATCCATGTACGCCTCCACATTCCGACTGATTTGGGTGAGCAGGCACTTCTGGATCATTCTCATGAACGTGGCTCCGACATTTTTAAGACCGAATGGCATGGTGACATAGCAAAAACACCCAAATGGGGTGATGAAAGCTGTTTTTATTTCATCGGGGCCATACAGTCGGATCTGATGAAACCCGGAATACACATCTAGGAAAGATAGGCGCTCACAACCCGAAGTCGAGTCAACAATCTGGTCGATACGGGGGAGAGGGAAGTGATCTTTCGGGCAGGCCCGATTGATATGCTTGAAATCAATGCACATGTGAAGTGAATCATCCTTCTTGGGGACCATGACGACATTGGCAAGCCACTCGGAGTGGTAGATTTCACGAATGAATTATGCTACCAATAGTCGAGCCACTTCTTTGCCGATTGCTTTTCTCTTCTGAACGGCGGACCGCCGAAGGTGCTCTTTGACGGGTTTTACTTTGGGGTCGACACGCAAACGGTGCTCAGCCAGTTCTCTGGGTACACCTGGCATGTCAGAGGGTTTCCATGCGAAGATGTCCCAGTTCTCACGGAGGAACTGGATGAGCGCTTCTTCCTATTTGTTGTCGAGTGTTGTTGATATATGAGTCGGGGCAACATTTGGGTCGGTCGGGTGAATATTAATCGGCTTCGTTTCACCAGTCGACTGGAATGCAGAGTCTGTAGCAGGCTTCTGGGCCCGTGGCAAATCACTCGGATCTGCACTCTTCTGATATTCCTGGAATTCAACCGCCGCCATCTGTGCATCAGCGATTTTGGAACCTTTCTGGAAACATTCTTCTGCTTTCTGCCGATTGCCAGAGACTGTGATCACACCTTTGGGGTCGAGCATCTTCATCTTGAGGTACACATAACACGGTCCAGCCATGAAACGTGCGTATGCTGGCCTCCCCAGGATGGCGTGATAAGCACTCTAGAAATCCACGACTTCAAATGTCAACTTTTCTTTCCGGAAATGCTTGGAGTCACCGAAAACCACGTCGAGAGTGATCTGGCCGAGTGACTCGGCCTTCTTTTCGGGGATAACACCGTGAAAGCTCATGTTGCTCTCGCTAAGCTTGGACATCGGGATGCCCATCCCCTTCAAGGTTTCAGCATACAGGATATTCAGGCCGCTACCTCCATCCATTAGCACTTTAGTCAGTCGGGTGCCACCAACCACTGGGTCGACCACCAGCGCTTGCCCCCCGGGGGTGACTACGCGAGCAGGATGGTCTGACTGGTCGAATGTGATGGCTGTCTGGGACCATTTCAAGTATGTGGTCATCGTCGCAGGAGCAACCATATTTACCTCTCTATTGATGACCTTCAACCGACTCTTGCTCTCAACATCAGCAAAAATCATGAGAGTGGAATTGACCTTGGGGTAGCCGTCATCTTCCTCTTCCTCCTCATCTCTGTCCGACTCCTTGTCCTTCTCATTGGGTTGTTTCTCCTGGAACTGTTGGATCAGGAGTCGACATTGTCGAGTGGTATGCTTTGGGTAAATCAGATTACCCTCTTCATCTTTCTTGATGTGGATGTGACACGGCAAATCCAACACGTCATTTCCTACTTGATCTTTTACCTTCTTAGGAGGCCAGGGCCCCTTAGGTTTTCCCTTAAACTTTCCTTGAGCTACTGCTGCAATCTCACCAGGTGCTACTGGTTTGCCTTTACGCTTTTGTTTCCGACTAGAACCACCTCCACCGGCCTCTTGACCGACCGGTTTACTCTTCCCGCTACGGAGTCGATCCTCTTCTTCTCCGTTAGCATACCGGGTGGCTATCTCCATCATCCGGGTCGGAGTCATATCCCTAGTCCGACCGAACTTCAGAACCAACTCTCAATACTTGACACCTTCCTTGAAAGCGCACACTGCCTGATGCTCTGATACATTCTCCACGGTGTGATGCAAAGTGGTCCACCTCTGAATGAATTCCCTCAAAGTTTCATTCGGCTTCTGCACACAATGCTGCAACTCGGGAAGCCTTGCCGGCCGCTTTCACGTGCCTTCAAAGGTCCTTACAAACACTCGAGATAGCTCTTCCCAACTGTGTATACTGTCCGGGGCCAACTGAGTCAACCACGCTCGTGCTGACCCTTACAACATAAGAGGGAGATGGTTCATTGCTATCTCATCGTTTCTGCCTCCAATTTGCACAGCCACTCGGTAATCCTCAAGCCAAGTTTCAGGCTTGGATTCTCCAGTGAACTTGCTCATTCCTGTTGCTAATCTGAAGTTGGAAGGAATCACTGCAGCCCTGATGGCTCCTGAAACACTCTGGGCCCAAAACATGTGAGCTGCTGCCACTCGGACGGTCTCTGCCCAGGTCTTCTCTATGTGCTCTATTCCGGTCGACTAGGCCTTGGACGAGAATGGATCTCGCATCGAAACGTGGCTCCCTTGGGTCGACTAGAGCTCTGCGCTCGTCTTTGTGACGTCGCCTGTCATCGTGCTGCCGAGGCACGTACGACACACTCCTCGGAGGAGGCATCGGCTCTCAACGATGATTGTCGCGGTTGAACTGACGAACGTACTGCCCACGACCCTCACGCCGCAGGGGTGATCTTGGGATGGGCCGACTGAACTGTATCCGCTGCCACGGATCTACTGTGTATCCTATTCCGCGACTGAGACACCACAGAATTCTGCTCTCCCGCTGCTCTGAGCAGGGCCCGGATCTGTTCCAACCCTTGGCCAACCTCTGACTGGGACGGTTGAATCGACTCTGCAATTCGGGCCGCATCAGTGAGGTTTTGAATCGGAGTACGATATACCTTAGGTGGAGGCGGGAAAAGCTGCCGCCGACTGGACTCAGGAACTCGTTCCCGGGCTCGCTCGTCGAGAGAGCGCTGCAAGTTCTCCAGTCGGGTGTGCTCAGCCAGATTAGCCAAGCGCGCCTCCTCCAAGGCCCGAGCCTTGGGAGTTTCTCCAACGATGGGTGTGTGAAGTGCGTCCATGTTGCGATGACGAAGATCCTCTCTCTGCTGCGAAGAGAGAGGTTCGGGATGGTACTCCTCGTGGACCCGTGATGGATCGCTGCCAGCCTCTTCGCCATCCTCGCGGCGAAAGCTAGGTGGGCCACGCAGACCATCGACCATCAGGACTTCAGCCGCAGGATCGCTGCTACTGCACTCGGACACCGTCTCCGCGGAGCCAGACGACAGATTGAACAGGCCGTGGAGAGTTTCGTCGGGCTCGATTGCCGCGACTTGATGAGTGGCCGAACGTCGAGCCACCGCATGTCTCACCCACCGCTGAAGCCGCGACCGACCGGATCGCTTGCGGTGACGAACAGCGGGGAGGGGAGACGCCACCGAAGCTGACTGATACTGGGTCGACGGCTGCCGAAGAAGGACGCCACGAACGCACGCGCGAAAGTGCGTTGCCCCTAGGACGGGGAGCGCCTCGACATCGAGCGGAGCTTCCTGGAGACACATCGAGTCATCGGCGATGAAAACGACTGCGCCGAGACGGATCTCGCAGCCTTCAACCATCTCGCCACCGGAAACCATGATGATGATCGGAAAAACTTGCAACTTCGCCAATAAGTCGCTAAGACACCAGCCCACGGTGGGCACCAACTGTCGTGGTTCTAAGTCTGACAGTAGAAAAGGGGGTAGGTATGGAGAGGCAAGATCTTAGCTATGGAGAAGATGTACACATGAGGTTTACGAGTTCAGGCCCTTCTCGGAGGAAGTAACAACCCTACGTCTTGGTGCCCGGAGGTGGTCGATTGGTTTATGTGTGTTGTGTTACAGGGGGTGCGAACCCTTGCCCCAGAGGAGGGGGTGGCTTATATATAGTGCGCCAGGACCCCGGCCCACCTCCATTACAAGGAGCTTAATGTACATAAAGTAAGGGCGTTACTGGTAACAGCAGTCTTAAATACTCTTAATGCTCATGAAGACTAAGGAGTGAATGCCCAGCCGTTGTGCGTTCTTCCGACTCCTGGTCTTCGATGTAGTCGAGTCATTCCCCATACGGTCGAGTGAAAGTGGGGAATGACGGTTGAGTGACTATACTGTCGAGTGGATTCTTGGTCTTCTTATCTTCTGGGGTAGTGACCTTGGGTAGGACGTATATGTCAGGCCTATGACCCTACCCCACGTCTATATCCTCATCAGCTACCGTCGACCTTGCAGCAGTGTTGGGTGTTGCAAAAAGCACCACCACCGGACGCCCACTCTGCAGCAGCCTCTCATCACAACACCAGTCATGTTGCAACGCAGCATCGACAGCGGCGGTTGCCGGAGTTGGAAGAGAAGCCCACGCACGGTCCAGACAAGCTCACATGCAGCAGCAGCAGCACCAAACGCTCCTCCTCTGCAGCCTCTCATCACAGCACTAGTTGTGTTGCAAAGCAACATCGACAACCGCCGGAGTTGGGGGAGATGCCCACACACGTCCTGACGAGCGCATATGCAGCAGCAACACGACCTCCCCTTGCAGCGGAGGTGCTGTTGCAAAGCCGCAGCAGCGGACACCCCCAACACAGCAGCCTCCACCGATGGTGTTGCAACGCAGCAACGGCGCGACGGCCGCCGGAGTTTAGGGATATTTTCCAACACGCGTCCGCCCCTGCTTGTTGCATCGCAGCAGTGCGGCAACAAATAAATAGCTGGTGCGACGGAGGTCAGCAGGTGGTGGTCGCCGTTGCCCTCCCTGGTTTGTAGCAGCGGTGGTTGTGGTGGTCGGCGTCGCCATGGAGCTCTCTCCTCTCACAACGAATGTGTTGGAAATATGCCCTAGAGGCAATAATAAATTAGTTATTATTATATTTCCTTGTTCATGATAATCGTTTATTATCCATGCTATAATTGTATTGATAGGAAACTCAGATACATGTGTGGATACATAGACAACACCATGTCCCTAGTAAGCCTCTAATTGACTAGCTCGTTGATCAATAGATGGTTACGGTTTCCTGACCATGGACATTGGATGTCGTTGATAACGGGATCACATCATTAGGAGAATGATGTGATGGACAAGACCCAATCCTAAGCCTAGCACAAAGATCGTAGTTCATATGCTAAAGCTTTTCTAATGTCAAGTATCATTTCCTTAGACCATGAGATTGTGCAACTCCCGGATACCGTAGGAATGCTTTGGGTGTACCAAACGTCACAACGTAACTGGTTGGCTATAAAGGTGCACTACAGGTATCTCCGAAAGTGTCTGTTGGGTTGACACGAATCGAGACTGGGATTTGTCACTCCGTGTGATGGAGAGGTATCTCTGGGCCCACTCGGTAGGACATCATCATAATGTGCACAATGTGATCAAAGAGTTGATCGCGGGATGATGTGTTACGGAACGAGTAAAGAGACTTGCCGGTAACGAGATTGAACAAGGTATCTGTATACCGACGATCAAATCTCGGGCAAGTACAATACCGCTAGACAAAGGGAATTGTATACGAGATTGATTGAGTCCTTGACATCGTGGTTCATCCGATGAGATCATCGTGGAACATGTGGGAGCCAACATGGGTATCCAGATCCCGCTGTTGGTTATTGACCGGAGAACGTCTCGGTCATGTCTGCATGGTTCCCGAACCCGTAGGGTCTACACACTTAAGGTTCGATGACGCTAGGGTTATAAAGGAAGTTTGTATGTGGTTAACGAATGTTGTTCGGAGTCCCGGATGAGATCTCGGACGTCACGAGGAGTTCCGGAATGGTCCGGAGGTAAAGATTTATATATGGAAAGTTGTTGTTCGGGTTCCGGGAAAAGTTCGGGTTTTTCCGGTATTGTATCGGGAAGCTTCCAGAAGGTTCCGGAGGATTCCGGAGGTCCGGAAATTGTTCCACCACGTCCAATACAGCAGCATGGGCTGTAGGGGGGCGCCCTAGCCTTAATGGGCCAGGGGCACCAGCCCCCCCCCCCCAAGGCCCATGCGCATGGGAGGGGGGAACCCCTAAGGGGGAGGGCCTCCACTTGACTTGGGAGGCACTCCTCCCCCCTTGGCCGCCGCCCCCAACCCTAGATGGGATCTAAGGGGGCCGGCCCCCTCTTCCCCCCACCTATAAATAGTGGAGGGGTGGGAAGGCAGCCGCACCCAAGTTCTGACGCAGCCCTCCCCCTCTCCCAAGTGCTCCTCCTCTCTCGCGGTGCTTGGCGAAGCCCTGCTGGATTACCACGCTCCTCCATCACCACCACGCCATTGTGCTGCTGCTGGATAGAGTCTTCCTCAACCTCTCCCTCTCTCCTTGCTGGATCAAGGCATGGGATACGTCACCGGGCTATACATGTGTTGAACGCGGAGGTGCCGTCCGTTCGGCACTAGGATCTCCGGTGATTTGGATCACGACGAGTACGACTCCTTCAACCCCGTTCTCTTGAACGATTCCACTTAGCGATCTACAAGGGTATGTAGATGCACTCTCCTTCCCCTTGTTGCTAGTCTCTCCATAGATAGATCTTGGTGACTCGTAGGAAAATTTTGAATTTCTGCTACGTTCCCCAACAGTGGCATCATGAGCTAGGTCTATGCGTAGTTTCTATACACGAGTAGAACACAAGTTGTTGTGGGCATTGATTTTGTTCAATATACTTACCATTACTAGTCCAATCTCGTTTCGACGGTATTGTGGGATGAAGCGGCCCGGACCGACCTTACACGTACACTTACGTGAGACAGGTTCCACCGACTGACATGCACTTGTTGCATAAGGTGGCTAGCGGGTGCCAGTCTCTCCCACTTTAGTCGGATCGGATTCGATGAAAAGGGTCCTTATGAAGGGTAAATAGCAATTGACATATCACGTTGTGGTTTTTGCGTAGGTAAGAAACGTTCTTGCTAGAAACCCATAGCAGCCACGTAAAACATGCAAACAACAATTAGAGGACGTCTAAATTGTTTTGCAGGGTATGCTATGTGATGTGATATGGCCAAGAAGAATGTGATGAATGATATGTGATGTATGAGATTGATCATGTTCTTGTAATAGGAATCACGACTTGCATGTCGATGAGTATGACAACCGGCAGGAGCCATAGGAGTTGTCTTTATTTATTGTATGACCTGCGTGTCATTGAACAACGCCATGTAATTACTTTACTTTATTGCTAACCGGTAGCCATAGTAGTAGAAGTAATAGGTTGGCGAGACAACTTCATGGAGACACGATGATGGAGATCATGATGATGGAGATCATGGTGTCATGCCGGTGACGATGATGATCATGGAGCCCCGAAGATGGAGATCAAAAGGAGCAAAATGATATTGGCCATATCATGTCACTATTTGATTGCATGTGATGTTTATCATGTTTATGCATCTTATTTGCTTAGAACGACGGTAGTAAATAAGATGACCCCTCATAAAAATTTCAAGAAAGTGTCCCCCCTAACTGTGCACCGTTGCGAAAGTTCGTCGTTTCGAAGCACCACGTGATGATCGGGTATGATAGATTCTTACGTTCACATACAACGGGTGTAAGCCAGATTTACACACGCGAAACACTTAGGTTGACTTGACGAGCCTAGCATGTACAGACATGGCCTCGGAACACAAGAGACCGAAATATCGAGCATGAGTCGTATAGTAGATACGATCAACATGAAGATGTTCACCGATGATGACTAGTCCGTATCACGTGATGATCAGACACAGCCTAGTTGACTCGGATCATGTAACCACTTAGATGACTAGAGGGATGTCTATCTGAGTGGGAGTTCATAAGATGAACTTAATTATCCTAAACATAGTCAAAAGGTTTTTGCAAATTATGTCGTATGCTCGCGCTTTAGTTCCACTGTTTAGACATGTTCCTAGAGAAAATATAGTTGAAAGTTGACAGTAGCGATTATGCGGACAGTAGAAAGCTTATGTCCTTAATGCACCGCTCAGTGTGCTGAACCCCAAAACGTCGTTTGTGGATGTTGCGAACATCGGACATACACGTTTTGATAACTACGTGATAGTTCAGTTAAACGGTTTAGAGTTGAGGCACCAAAGACGTTTTCGAAATGTCGCGGAACATATGAGATGTTTCGAGGGCTGAAATTGGGATTTCAGGCTCGTGCCCATGTCAAGAGGTATGAGACCTCCGATGATTTTCTTAGCCTGCAAAGTAAGGGAGAAAAGCTCAATCGTTGAGCTTGTGCTCAGATTGTCTGAGTGCGACAATCACATGAATCGAGTGGGAGTTGATCTTCCAGAGATAGTGATGTTTCTCCAAAGTCATTGCCACCAAGCTGCTAGAGCTTCGTGATAAACTGTAACATATCAGGGATAGATATGATGATCCTTGAGGTATTCGCGATGTTTGACACCGCGAAAGTAGAAATCAAGAAGGAGCATCAATTGTTGATGGTTGGTGAAACCACTAGTTTCAAGAAGGGCAAGGGCAAGAAGGGATACTTCATGAAATGGCAAATCAGCTGCTGCTCTAGTGAAGAAACCCAAGGTTGAACCCAAACCCAAGACTAAATGCTTCTGTAATAAGGGGGACAGCCACTGGAGCAGAATTACCCTAGATACTTGGTAGATGAGAAGGCTGACAAGGTCGATAGAAGTATATTGGATATACATTATGTTAATGTGTACTTTACTAGTACTCCTAGTAGCACTAGGGTATTAAGATACCGGTTCGGTTGCTAAGTGTTAGTAACTCGAAATAAAAGACTACGGAATAAACGGAGACTAGCTAAAGGTGAGCTGACGATATGTGTTGGAAGTGTTTCCAAGTTTGATGTGATCAAACATCGCACGCTCCCTCTACCATCAAGATTAGTATTAAACCTGAATAATTGTCTTTTGGTGTTTGCGTTGAGCATAGACATGATTGGATTATGTCTATCGCAATACGGTTATTCATTTAAGGAGAATAATGGTTACTCTATTATTTGAATAATACCTTTAATGGTCTTGCACCTAAAGGAATGGTTTATTGAATCTCGATCGTAGTGATACACATTTTCATGCCAAAAGATATAAAATAGTAATGATAGCACCACTTACTTGTGGCACTGCCATGTAAGTCATATTGGTATAAAACGCATGAAGAAGCGCCATGTTGATGGATCTTTGGACTCACTCGTTTTTGAAAAGTTTGAGACATGCGAACCGTGTCTATTGGTGTATATGCATGAAGAAACTCCATGCAAATGGACCGTTTGGACTCACTTGATTTTGAATCACTTGAGACATGCAAATCATACCACATGGGCAAGATGACTAAAAGCCTCGTTTTCAGTAAAATGGAACAAGAAAGCAACTTGTTGGAAGTAATACATTTTGATGTGTGCAGTCCAATGAGTGCTGAGGCACGTAGTGGATATTGTTATGTTCTTACTTCACGGATGATTTGAGTAGATACTGAGTATATTTGCTTGATGAAACACAAGTCTGAATCATTGAATGGTTCAAGTAATTTCAGAGTAAAGTTGAAGATCATTGTGACAAGAGGATAAAATTTCTATGATATGATCATAGAGATGAGTATCTGAGTTACAAGCTTTGGCACGCAATTAAGACATTGTGGAAATTGTTTCACAATTAATACCGCCTGGAACACCATAGTGTGATGGTGTGTCCGAACATCATAGTTGCACCCTATTGGATATGGTGCGTACCATGATGTCTCTTATCGAATTACCACTATCGTTCATGGGTTAGGCATTAGAGACAACCGCACTCACTTTAATAGGGCACCACGTAATTCCGTTGAGACGACACCGTTTGAACTATGGTTTGGAGAAACCTAAGTTGTCGTTTCTTAAAAACTTGGGGCTGCGACGCTTATGTGAAAATGTTTCAGGTTGATAAGCTCGAACCCAAAGCGGATAAAATGCATCTTCATAGGACACCCAAAACAGTTGGGTATACCTCCTAATTCAGATCCGAAAGCAATAGGGATTATTTCTTGAATCGGGTCCTTTCTCGAGGAAAAGTTTGTCTCGAAAAGTTGAGTGGGAGGATGGTGGAGACTTGATGAGGTTATTGAACCGTCACTTCAACTAGTGTGCGTAGCAGGGCACATGAAGTTGTTCCCGTGGCGCCTACACCAATTGAAGTAGAAGCTTATGATAGTGATCATGAAGTTTCGGATCAAGTCACTGCCGTACCTCGTAGGGTGACAAGGATGCGTACTACTTCAGAATGGTACAGTAATCCTGTCTTGAAGGTCATGTTGCTAGACAACAATGAACCTATGAGCTATGGAGAAGCGATGGTGGGCCCAAATTCTTACAAATGGTTAGAAGCCATGAAATCCGAAATAGGATCCATGTATCAGAACAAAGCATGGACGTTGGTGGACTTGCCCGATGATCGGCAAGCCATTGAGATAAATGAATCTTTAAGAAGAAGACATACGTGGATGGTAATGTCACCATCTATGAAGCTCGACTTGTGGCAAAGAGTTTTTTCACAAGTTCAAGGAGTTGACTACGATGAGATTTTCTCATCCGTAGCGATGCTTAAGTCCGTCGGAATCATGTTAGCACAAGCTGCATTTATGAAATCTGGCAGATGGATGTCAAAACAAGTTTCCTAACCAATTTTCGTAAGGAAAGGTTGTATGTGATACAATCAGAAAGGTTTTGTCGATCCTAAGGATGCTAAAAGGTATGCTAGCTCCAGCGATCCTTCCATGGACTGGAGTAAGCATCTCGGTATTGGAATATGCACTTTGATAAGATGATCAAAGATTTTGGGTTTATACAAAGTTTATAAGAAACTTGTATTTCCAAAGAAGTGAGTGGGAGCACTATAGAATTTCTGATGAGTGTATGTTGTTGACATATTGTTGATCAGAAATGATGTAGAATTTCTAGAAAGCATATAGGGTTATTTGAAAGGTGTTTTTCAATAGAAAACCTAGATTAAGCTACTTGAACATTGAGCATCAAGATCTATAAGGATAGATCAAAATGCTTAATAATACTTTCAAATGAGCACATACCTTGACATGATCTTGAAGGTGTTCAAGATGGATCAGTCAAAGAAGGAGTTCTTGCCTGAGTTGTAAGGTATGAAGTTAAGAGTTAAAGGTCGACCACGGCAGAAAAGAGAGAAAGGACGAAGGTCGTCCCCTATGCTTTAGACGTAGGCTCTACAGTATGCTATGCTATGTACCGCACCTGATGTGTGCCTTGCTACATATCTGGCAGGAGGGTACAAAGGTGATCAAGGAGTGGATCACCAGATAGCGGTCAAAATTATCCTTAGAGGAATAAGGATAGGTTTCTCGATTATGGAGGTGATAAAGAGTTTGACGTAAAGGGTTACGTCGATGCAAGCTTTAACACCTATCCGAATGACTCTGAGTAGCAAACCGGATACGTATAGTGGAGCAACCATTTGGAATAGCTCCAAGTGGAGCGTGAAAGCAGCATTTACAATATGACCTAGAGATTTGCGAAGTAGATACGGATCCGAGTGTTGCAGACCCGTTGACTAAAACTTTTCTCACAAGCAAAACATGATCAAACTCCAGAACTCATTGAGTCTTAATCACATGATGATGCGAACTAGTTTAATGACACTAGTAAACTCTTTGGATGTTGGTCACATGGCGATGTGACGTGTGAGTGTTAATCACATGGCGATGTGAACTAGATTATTGACTCTAGTGCAAGTGGGAGACTGTTGGAAATATACCCTAGAGGCAATAATAAATTAGTTATTATTATATTTCCTTGTTTATGATAATCGTTTATTATCCATGCTATAATTGTATTGATAGGAAACTCAGATACATGTGTGGATACATAGACAACACCATGTCCCTAGTAAGCCTCTAATTGACTAGCTCGTTGATCAATAGATGGTTACGGTTTCCTGACCATGGACATTGGATGTCGTTGATAACGGGATCACATCATTAGGAGAATGATGTGATGGACAAGACCCAATCCTAAGCCTAGCACAAAGATCGTAGTTCGTATGCTAAAGCTTTTCTAATGTCAAGTATCATTTCCTTAGACCATGAGATTGTGCAACTCCCGAATACCGTAGGAATGCTTTGGGTGTACCAAACGTCACAACGTAATTGGGTGGCTATAAAGGTGCACTACAGGTATCTCTGAAAGTGTCTGTTGGATTGGCACGAATCGAGACTGGGATTTGTCACTCAGTGTGACGGAGAGGTATCTCTGGGTCCACTCGGTAGGACATCATCATAATGTGCACAATGTGATCAAATAGTTGATCGCGGGATGATGTGTTACGGAACGAGTAAAGAGACTTGCCGGTAACAAGATTGAACAAGGTATCTGTATACCGACGATCGAATCTCGGGCAAGTACAATACCGCTAGACAAAGGGAATTGTATACGGGATTGATTGAGTCCTTGACATCGTGGTTCATCCGATGAGATCATCGTGGAACATGTGGGAGCCAACATGGGTATCCAGATCCCGTTGTTGGTTATTGACCGGAGAACATCTCGGTCATGTCTGCATGGTTCCCGAACCCGTAGGGTCTACACACTTAAGGTTCGATGACGCTAGGATTATAAAGGAAGTTTGTATGTGGTTACCGAATGTTGTTCGGAGTCCCGGATGAGATCCCGGACGTCACGAGGAGTTCCAGAATGGTCTGAAGGTAAAGATTTATATATGGAAAGTTGTTGTTCAGGTTCCGGGAAAAGTTCGGGTTTTTCCGGTATTGTACCGGGAAGCTTCCAGAAGGTTCCAGAGGATTCCAGAGGGGTCCGAAGGTCCGGAAATTGTTCCACCACGTCCAATACAGCAGCATGGGCTGTAGGGGGGCACCCTAGCCTTAATGGGCCAGGGGCACCAGCCCCCCCCCCCAAGGCCCATGCGCATGGGAGGGGGGAAACCCTAAGGGGGAGGGCCTCCACTTGACTTGGGAGGCACTCCTCCCCCCTTGGCCGCCGCCCCCAACCCTAGATGGGATCTAAGGGGGCCGGCCCCCTCTTCCCCCCACCTATAAATAGTGGAGGGGTGGGAAGGCAGCCGCACCCAAGTTCTGACGCAGCCCTCCCCCTCTCCCAAGTGCTCCTCCTCTCTCGCGGTGCTTGGCGAAGCCCTGCTGGATTACCACGCTCCTCCATCACCACCACGCCGTTGTGCTGCTGCTGGATAGATTCTTCCTCAACCTCTCCCTCTCTCCTTGCTGGATCAAGGCATGGGAGACGTCACCGGACTGTACGTGTGTTGAACGCGGAGGTGCCGTCCGTTCGTCACTAGGATCTCCGGTGATTTGGATCACGACGAGTACGACTCCTTCAACACCATTCTCTTGAACGCTTCCGCTTAGCGATCTACAAGGGTATGTAGATGCACTCTCCTTCCTCTCGTTTCTAGTCTCTCCGTAGATAGATCTTGGTGACTCGTAGGAAAATTTTGAATTTCTGCTACGTTCCCCAACAGAATGGAGATAGGAAGGGAAAAAACAGGAAAGGGGAAAGAGATGCGACGAACGGAGATGTGAACGGTGACGGGTCCACAGGGGCACGTGTCCATCAGAGGACGCGGCTTATGTTTGGTTGTTTTCAGCCGGTTGAAAACAAACGTTTTCCTATTCTATTTGTTGGATGACCAAAATGCGCAATTAAGTGACCACAACTGAATTTTACTCTATACAATGTTATCTGCCAAAATTATTTATTTGTCCGTTATATAAAAACAAGACATATATAGACATTCATCCCACATGGCACAACAAAGAAAGTGAAGTGTCACAAACATCGGCTTTAAAGATCGATTGGGACATTATAGGGCTCCGCAATTAGGTGCAGTTGGTTCCTTCTTCTTGCCGTTGCGCCGACGATCATGTCCATGTCGAGCTCCTCCGGTCGAATACCGTTCGGGAGGCTCCAGTTGAAGTAGTAGAGAAGCCGTGCCACAGTGAGCTCCAGCGTGGCCATCGCAAAGTGGCCGCCAGGGCACATCCTCCTCCCGCTGCCGAACGGCAAGTACTCGTACCGCGTGCCGGCGTAGTCTGTCGCCGTGCTATCCACGAACCTCTCCGGCCTAAACTCCTCCGCGTCGTGCCAATGCTCGGCGCTCCTCGCTATCGCCCACGCGTTAACCATGACCCTGGTGCCCTCCGTGACCTCGAATCCGCCGACGTTGCAGGTCTCCCGGCAGACACGTGGGAGCAGGAGCGGCAGCACCGGGTGCAGCCGCAAGCCCTCCTTCACCACCATCCTCGTGTAGCACAGCTCCTCTATGAGGCTCTCGTGGTCTCGTGGGTTCTTGTTGTCGAATGTTCGTCGCACCTCGGCCTGCGCCTTCGCCTTCACCTCCGGGTACCGCATAAGCTCCGACATGATCCACTCCGCGGCTGATGATGTTGTCTCGGCCCCTCCAGTGAACATATCCTAATCGAAATTAATCGACATGAAGAACATGAATGAGAAAAATAACACATAGGCAGTACTACTCTACGCATCGATCATGTGAATCTTTTAAAAACACTTTACCCCTATGATTGCCTTGATGTTTGTGGTGCTGATGGGGAACTCAAGGCCATCCTCGTCCTTGATCCTAAGCATGACGCTCAGAAGGTCATCATCTCCGCCGCCGGTCGTCGCCGTTGACTCCTTCTCCTTCCGCCGCGCCTCGCACCTAGTGATGATCTTCTCAAAGACGGCGTCGAGGACGGACGTGGATTTTTAGAGCATATGCACCCAGGCCCTCCTATCCTAACTCTTCAATATTGCTTAAGATCCGTGCGACACAACTAAGTTTCTATATGAAATTTTCTCTTTTTTGCTTTTCCCACATAGAACATATCTTAAAGTTCAAACCTATGCAGGATGGCAAATCTTTCTAACTAGAATCTAGGATAAATCTTTCAGAATTTTTTGTCCGACATAAATATTAAAAATATGATTTTTTAATCAAACAAAACGTATTTTGTATATTTATGTTTGACAAAAAAATCTGTACGATTTATCCTAGATTCTACTCAGAAAGCTTTGTCACGCCGCATAGGTTTGAACTTCAAGATATATTCTATGTGGGAGAAACAAAAAAGAGAAATATATTTGCACGAATCTTAAAGCAAAAAATGGATGGCTAGATAGAGAGGGCCTGGGTGCATATGCTCTAAAATATATTTTCGCGTCGAGGACCCTGTGCGCTCGCCAGAGCCGGCGTCTCACCCTAGTGACGACATCCACGAACCGCAGGGACGGGAAGAGGTCCCCGACGCAGAACCCCCCGCTGTACTCCATTGCCACGCCCATCGCAGTCAAGAACTGCTCCTGGAGCTCGGCATCGCATCCCTCACCGAACGTCGCCTTTGCGCTGATCGTGTTTGCGCACGACACCAGCAGTCCGCCGAGATTTACAGGCTCGCCGCCTCTGGCGGCAGCGCGGACATTCCTAACGAGGGAAAGGATCTCACTATCCCTGATGGGCGCGAACTGCCTCACCTTCCGCGCGCTCAGGACCTCCACCGTGCAGATCTTTCGCAGCATCCTCCAGTACGCGCCGTATGGCGCAAAGCCGATGTCAGTGTTCCCGTAGCATAGGATCTCCGTGGCCACAAGGCTCGGCCGCGACGCGAAGGTGAGGTTGTTGTCCCGGAGCACCTCCTGTGCCGCCGCCGGGGAGGAGATCACGACGGTGTCGACGTGGCCCAGCCGCAGGTACATCACCGGTCCGTGCTTCTTCGCCAGGTCCCGGAGAGCGACCTGCGGCTCCGAGGTAAGGTGGTGGAGGAGGCTTCCGATGAAGGGGAGACACCGTGGACCAGGAGGCCGCCTCTTCTTGGAGCTTGGTGCCGATTTGCGGCTAAGCAACGACACAAGAATCGCCAGTGAGGCGACAGAGATAGACAGGAGAGTGGCTGTGCTTAGCTCCATCAGGATGGTTCGGTTTAAGTCGCAGCTTAATTTGCTTGGAAGAACAGCAAAGCAAGAGTAGCCACTTTTATAAGCACTACGATGTCAACGACACGTAGTGGTAACCTGCAAAAAAAGTGACACGTAGTGGTAAGATATAATCAAGACGAAATGATATGAGATCAGCAGAACATATCCCGCTCAAGAAATATGCGATCCATAGCCCTTCCAATTATGCTCATTTTTTTTGGAAAAGGAATTATGCTAATATAAGAAGCTTTTTTTTAACACAGTAGAAACGCAAGCGCTCATACCTGCATGCATACACTCACCCCTATAAACGCACATACGCACACCCTACCATATGAGCATCTTCGAGAGACTGAGCCGGCATATCATCTTGAGATTTACGAAGTCATCTTAGGCGTCTCGTCCTCGACAGGAACGTCTGCTCCCACTGAAAAGCATCGCCGGAAATTCTGAAATAAATCCAGGAATAATGCGAGCACCGAAAATTGACCCTAGTGGGCAGGGATACCACTGTCCCTCTAACCATCCAACCACAGTTCACAGGTTGGTTCGCTAATATAAGAAGCTCTAACAACCGCTATTAGAAAAACTTCTGTATGTATAGATAATTAGTGGTGCGGACTCAAATAACAGCAGTGCGGTAAAAAAAAACAGGAGCGTCTATGCTATACTTGTAGTCATGATCCGTTCTGATTTCCCCGTGTTGTTCTTGTGTTCATTCACGGAAAAGGAAAATTATTTTCTTGTTCTATAGTGGGTTTTTTGTGTGTGTTGTTTTTCTCTCTATGCAAGCGCATCAATGTAGCGCTGTGCTAGCCAGTTTGTTGGCAGTTGCATGCGCACATACCACGGTGCATGACTCGGACAGACGGCCCGATCATTTGCGTTTGCTTGTGTGTCTATATATATATATATATATATATATATATATATATATATATATATATATATATATATATATATATATATATATTTCCGCGTGCGCACATTTAGTAATAGGACTGCTCACTGCTGTCTACCACATGATTAAGACGCATCTTCGTTAGTGGACAAAGGCGCATCCACAGTCAGCGCCATGGAGGACAAAGTTCAGGTCCCAAGCATCTCCCACCAGCCCCCTCGAATAATCCGCCGATCCCCGCACGTCGATGTAGCTCGTCCTTCTAACGCAGCAGAATATATTTTGGTAAACAAATATCTGGCGCTCAGCATGAGCACCATGCTCCAATATCATAGTCCATGTTTCAGTAACAATAATTGGTGCTAAATTGACACCCTAGTAGTCTAATATGCTGGCGTTGGTCAAGCCTGGCATTGTTTTCACGAATGTTCAGAAATCACGGGCATGGTCTTCACTCAGAAATCCTAAACCTGCAAATGTGAGATACGGACTTAGTGTTCCACACTCACCCTATAAGAGCTGGCCGGTCTTGAGATTGACGAAATACCATAGACTTCTTGCTCTTGACGTAAACGTCGCCTTCCAACAAATAAATATTTCGCCTTTATGAGTTACCAAAGCGTCAAATTTGAGTTTTGATCCATGATGGGCTGGGTAGCACCGCCTCCTAATTGCTAACCTTCCAATCACAGGTTGGTTCTCATGTATGCACATGCCCTTGACATCGTGTTGTTGTAGAATACTCGTGTATTATCTATAATTGCGATGTATAATGCACTATTTATTTCGTAAATATAAACCAGTATTACAATGCCTAGGCCGATGAAAGCACTTAAAAAACGATGCCCGCGTCATTTTCCCCACCCTACCCGGCACCGCCGATGCCTTATGTAGACGGGGAAAGCCAAAAGCCCCCACGTGGTTGGCGACGACAAACCTTCTTCCCCTCAACTGGTGGTGCAAATTCTTATGTGGAGCTCGTGTTGTGCTATCATGGTTGTCTGCCTCACCGGCCTTCCTCGACATGGTGGAGGTCTGTCCGGTGGTCTAACGCATCCCATAGCATCAACGGCGTGTTGCGTAGCGGTGCGCGATGAGGTACATCAATTGATGCACACAACCATCCTTATTAAATTAATAATGGTCTGACAACAACATACATCAAACAACCCGAAACTACCACTACCACACCTATAAACTCGACAACGGAGGATGCGCCACGCCCCCACCATCTAGAACCGGGGTCATCGCCATATCGCCTGCATGACGTACCGGAAGAACACATCCAGTCCAGCAAACCCAAAGCGTGTACCACATGCACACGCCTCAGAAGTCACGACCACCATTGAATAGTTGACCCATCTCCTGGGTAGAGATCCACATAATCACTATTGGGTGATTCATAGTTGGCTATTTAACAAAAATACCTGATATGGAGGATGTAAAACTTTTGAAATTACTAAATTTTCACCTTGATTATCGGTGAAAGCGGTATGTGAGATGGCAGACAGTGGATTCACACACATAGTAGCCCAGCTAACAGACGGATAAAAAAAGGTTAAGAAAACAAATCAATAGATAATATTATTAATAGTGGAATCATTCAAGAAAAACCTATCAATCAAAACCTAGAATCTTCTTTGAAATTTGGAAAATTTTGAAATTTAAGAAATATTATATGATAAACATTGAAAACCATGTAATTTCCAAACGTAAACTGCCAAAAGGTAGGAAGCCAAAAATTATCATAAGTACATACATTGGAGATAGAAAATGCAAAACTAACAAAGAAATATGGTGTTTGTTCATGGGTTTCAACGCCGAAAAATTAATTTTCTCAAGATCCATCTTTCTAATAACATATCTTTGTTTTTTAATACCATTTTAATTTATTTAAGAAAATATTTTGTTAGATGTTTATCCATGCAAGATTTTAAATGTCCCTCTTATTTTCCATATTCTTTTAAGCTTTGGTATTTTTCTTATGATTGTCTATCTTCTATTCTAATTGGTTGCAACGTCTGTAAAACCACCACCACCCACCGGTTATATCGCTTTTACTAGGACCATGGACCAAATTTACCGTATTTTGAAAGTTTAGCAACCAAAATCGATTTCTTCATTTTTCTTGTTAATATTAGCGAGTATTGCCTTCATTCATGGTCACTCAACATCAAAGATCACTTTCGTGGTCCCCCTCTCCGTGCCAGGGCTCCTAGGTGAAAACCCTTGACCGTCCTTCGATCGTGCCGTGGATGCGTGTTGCATCGTCACCCTAGGGGGGGGGGGGTCGTGGAGCTCCAGCACCCTCCGGTTACGTCCGTTTGACATGGTGGGTGAGCTCCGATCCTTCTCAATGCATCTTCGACTCTGGCATGGGGCAATCCCCGACGGCTTCCTATATTTTACATGCGACGTCAGTGGCATCGCTAGTTCTCATTCCTCATCCTCTGCAGGTAGAATTGGCGATTCATGACCTGAAGCACGAGCAAAGAGTGTCCTCTCCGACGACAACTTGCAATTGGTGCGTCTGTTACATGCATGTTTGGTGGTTTCTCATGGAGGCACCGGTTTTCTTCTAGTCAATAGCCTCACTTCATCTTGTTGAGGTGTGAGCAGTAGTGTACCCTTCTTTTATATTTGATCTGCTTTGTAAGAGGATTTTTATTAGAACATCTCTGTAACTTGTAAGATGATTTTCTCATCACCTTGTATCGGTTTGGCCTTTTTTTCTTGAGTCATATGTTTCTGGTCGTGCTGCTTTACATATAAAGCAAGTCGGAAGCCTTTTTTGATAGGCAAATTAGGAAAATAGTTGTTAGAGTCGCTGAGCTTGGTAAAGAGATTAAATATTTTAGCGGGAGAGTAGGAAGAGATATTTTAGTGTGGAGTGGGGGAAAATCATTGGAGTCAGGACATTTATTATAAAATTTAAAGAATTTCAAAATTTTCTTTTTGAATACAAGCAATTTCTATTTGAAATTTTTAAAAATTGTGTGGGGCCTAGGCACCCACTCAGCACTAAGTAGGTCCGCCCCTGCACCCAGTAATGTTTATATAGGGGGTCGAGCACCCAGGAGCTCTAAATCCTCTTCCCTTGTTTTGGTTTATCTACATGGGTCATGCAAAGTCTTGCGGGTTGGATCGTTATTTTATTTGTTAGATGACCAAAATGCGCAATTAAGTGACCACAACTGAATTTTACTCTATACAATGTTATCTGCCAAAATTATTTATTTGTGCATTACATTGCATAAAAACAAGACATATATAGACATTCATCCCACATGGCAGAACAACGAAAGTGAACTGTCACAAACATCGGCTTTAAAGATCGATTGGGACATTATAGGGCTCCGCAATTAGGTGCAGTTGGTTTCTTCTTCTTGCCGTTGCGCCGACGATCATGTCCATGTCGAGCTCCTCCGGTCGAATCCCGTTCGGGAGGCTCCAGTCGAAGTAGTAGAGAAGCCGTGCCACAGTGAGCTCCAGCGTGGCCATCGCAAAGTTGCCGCCGGGGCACATCCTCCTCCCGCTGCCGAACGGCAAATACTCGTACCGCGTGCCGGTGTAGTCTGTCGCCGTGCTATCCACGAACCTCTCCGGCCTAAACTCCTCCGCGTCGTGCCAATGTTCGGCGCTCCTCGCTATCGCCCACGCGTTAACCATGACCCTGGTGCCCTCCGTGACCTCGAATCCGCCGACGTCGCAGGTCTCCCGGCAGACACGTGGGAGCAGGAGCGGCAGCACCGGGTGCAGCCTCAAGCCCTCCTTCACCACCATCCTCGTGTAGCACAGCCCCTCTATGAGGCTCTCGTGGTCTCGTGGGTTCTTGTTGTCGAGTGTTTGTCGCACCTCGGCCTGCGCCTTCGCGATCACCTCCGGGTTTCGCATGAGCTCCGACATGATCCACTCGGCGGCTGATGATGTTGTCTCGGTCCCTCCCGTGAACATATCCTAATCGAAATTAATCGACATGAAGAACATGAATGAGAAAAAATAACACATATATAGCCAGTACTACTCTAAGCATCGACCATGGGAATCTTTCAAGGAAAAACACGTTACCACTATGATTGCCTTGATGTTTGTGGTGCTGATGGGGAACTCAAGGCCATCCTCGTCCTTGATCCTGAGCATGACGCTCAGAAGGTCATCGCCGTTGACTTCTTCTCCTCCCGCCGCGCCTGGCACCTAGTGATGATCTTCTCAAAGACGGCGTCGAGGACCCTGTGCGCTCGCCAGAGCCGGCGTCTCACCCCAGTGACGACATCCACGAACCACAGCGACGGGAAGAGGTCTCCGACGCAGAACCCCCCGCTGTACTCCAGTGCCACGCCGATCGCAGACAAGAACTGCTCCTGGAGGTCGGCGTCGCATCCCTCACCGAACGTCGCCTTTGCGCTGATCGTGTTCGAGCAAGACACGAGCAGTCCGCCGAGATTTACTGGCTCGCCGCCTCTGGCGGCAGCGCGGACATTCCTAACGAGGGATAGGATTTCAGTATCCCTGATGGGTGCGAACTGCCTTACCTTCCGCGCGCTCAGGAGCTCCACCATGCAGATCTTTCGCAGTGTCCTCCAGTACGCGCCGTATGGCGCAAAGGCGATGTCAGTGTTCCCGTAGCATAGGATCTCCGTGACCAGAAGGCTCGGCCGCGACGCGAACGTGAGGCTGTTGTCCCGGAGCACCTCCTGTGCCGCCGCCGGGGAGGAGATCACGACGGTGTCGACGTGGCCCAGCCGCAGGTACATCACCGGCCCGTGCTTCTTCGCCAGGTCCCGGAGAGCGACCTGCGGCTCCGAGGTAAGGAGGTGGAGGAGGCTTCCGATGAAGGGGAGACACCGTGGACCAGGAGGCCGCCTCCTCTTGGAGCTTGGTGCCGATTTGCGGCGAAGCAACGACACAAGAATCGCCAGTGAGGCGACAGAGATAGACATGAGAGTGGCTGTGCTTAGCTCCATCAGGATGGGTCGCAGCTTAATTTGCTTGGAAGAACAGCAAGGCAAGAGTAGCCACTTTTATAAGCACTGCGATGGCAATGACACGTAGTTGTAACCCGCAAAAAAAATGACACGTAGTGGTAAGATGTAGGAGTAATTAAGAAGAAATGAGATGAGATCAGCAGAACATTTTCCCGCTCAAGAAATATGTGATCCATAGCCCTTCCAATTATGTTAATATAAGAAGCTCTAACAGGTAACGACCACTATTAGAGAAACTTGTGTACATTTATACTCCTGAATGTAAGACATTTTTTGATACTATGATAGTGTCAAAAACGTCTTACATATTGGAACGGAGGGAGTAGATAATTAGTGACCCCGACTCTAAAAGCAAAATACCAGAAGTGCGGCCCACACAAAAGAAGAAAAAGGACTCTGGCTTTTGCAAAATATCGCGGGCGTTCCTGGAAACTGCCCGCACTGGCAGGGGTTCAGCCTCAACGCCACAAATGATCCACATAATATCAGTAATGTTGTCCTGCTGCCGAACCTCTATGTTTTTGTGCCCATCAAAATTTGGCAAAATTTCTCATGATTCTTAAATACTCGTGCACACATACGAAATGAAGTTAAACTCGGTTATATATGCATGAATATGCTCCGAAGGATTCGCATGAATCATCAGTGGCTTCTCATTCTTCAAAATATGAATAACACGGAGTTGTTCCTTGTTAATTAATCAAGTTTAAAAGAACCATGAGTCTCAAGTCATCTTGGCACGCGCACCGTTTCAGTTTGGCATCAGTGAGAGGTCGCGTCCACTCTGGGACGGCATGAATGTTGTGTTGGCCCTATAGACCGGTCCTAGAGCGGCATGAGTGTGCGGCAACCACTTCATATGGGAGACGGCCCAGATAAATTTTCGGATGAGGATCAGCGTTGGAGATGCTCTAAGGTTAGATTGTATTGTAGCCTTCCCGAATTTAAGCATCTTGAGGATCAACATCCCTCAGACGGGCGCTCCACCGATTCCCAACAATGGAGAGCACCGTGGCACACCACATGCCCTCTGAAGACTTTTCTCTGTGACCTCTGCTTCCTTGATAAGATGAATGCATTCAAAGACACGTTTGCCAATGGTTTATGCTCCTTTTTTATCAGCATGCATCGGTCGCGACGTCTGATTGACATGTGCATATATACTACTCAATGACAAATACCTTGTAAAAAACACTGACTGACATACCTAACGTTGGGAACTTGGTATGCCCCTGTCGTCACATGCAGTTTGAATATAACATGTATATCACCGGAGGAAAGAAAACTCAAAGATGCTTTGCAAGTTTGCATTGATTTTTTGCATGTCCCACTCTAACAGTATAGTACAGTACAAGTGTGTGTGTATCATAACTATTTTGCCGTAGTTGAGAGGCGTCAAATACGTTTTTCTTGTTTAGTGGCGCCCCTTCACCACCCGTGTTAGAGTTGTGTCGAATATTGTGTACAAGGTAGGTTACAGTTGGACTCTGAGTAGTATTGTGTTTAGATAGGATATGGAGTCGTGTCCTATTAGGACACTTGTATCCTAGGCCTCTCTTATATAGCGGGGGTAGACACACGATGTAACATATGCCAACATAATAGCACCGGAACGCAGGGGAAGCCGGTGACATGTGCCGGTGTCCAGGGCGACCGGGTGCGGTATTGTAGCGGTGTCATGGGGAGGAGCGCCCATAGTCAGGCCCCGGGGATGTAGCCATATCGGTGAACCTCGTTAACAAATCTCAATGTCGTGCTTGTGTAATTGCTTGGTCCTCGGATGATCGACGGAGTGCCTCGGATTTATTCTAACAAGTGGTATCATGAGCTAGGTTGTTCGGAGGCTACGGATCATTGATTTAGAGGAGAGCACGTGAAAGCTGTCAATGGGATCTAACAAGGTGCAACGTGTGTGATTGGAGACATGGCAGCGAAGTTGTCGCGTCGGTGGATCAAGGTTGCTCGAGTTGAAGATTCGGGAAGATGGCGTCGTGTTTGGAAGAAGCGATCGACAGGGAGTTCTCGGCGAGATCGGATAGCAGGCGCGGCGGACACTCGCAATCGCTCAGCGGGCGTCGCGTACGGGCGTGTAGCAGCTAGCGGACTCGAAGCGCCGCGGACCAACTCTAGCGTTGGTGGTGGGTTGCAGCCATTTTTTAGAAAGAAGGCTCAAGAAAGAGCCCGACTTTGAATTAACAAAGCCATCAACCGGCCAGGATTACAGGACTGCCACTTACAACAAGAAACAAAGAGCGGAAATACAGATACATTGTGCTCAGTAGAACAACTCGAAGTCGAACGCCGTATAGCCAAAACCAGCTAACCTACTAAAGCTATGGAAGGAAGGCACCACCGTGCATGTATTGTGTCACTGATTGCCATCAGAAGGAAAACAGGGGCAACACATGACCTGACTCCGCCTCCGCAAAGGGCCCCTACCCTTTCACCCGGGCTCGGCGGGTGCCACACCGGCGGCCTGCGGAGTGGTTCACCCTAGAACCCAGATCAGCGTTCCCAAGCAACCGAAGGAGATGCACCAGGAACAAACCCACACGAAAACGGGGCGCCGAACACCCAGTCACCGTTGCCGGCAGCAGCAAGACAGAGCACCGGGCGAGAGTTGTCGAGACGAAGGCGCTGAAAACCCCGGAGAAGGCCAAGAGTATGCAGCACCACGCATCGGTCAAGGATAGGAGGCAACCCTCCACACCTGGACCCGAGCAAGTTGCCAAAGATGAGGATCAGGCCACTACAATCCGCCGTCGAACCACCACCGACTCCACCACCACTTGAGCACTTCCCTGACGACGCCTTCAGGAAGGTTCACGCCACCAAGGTGCCGTCGTCGCCATGAAACGAGGAACTGAGGCTTTCACCTGAGCTGCTGGGTGGGGTGGGAGGTGCAGGAAGCCCACCGAAGCCTTCAGCAAGGGGAACGACGCCCAAAGGCGATATCTTCAGTGTGGCCGCCGCGCCGGTCAGGGGTTTCCCCCGGATCCGCATCCAACCACCAGATCCGCACACCCGGCATCCCGAAAACGGCGGCCGGAGCCACCTGGGACAGGGGGCGGCGCGGATCGGAGCAGATCGAGGAAGAGGATGCCGATTCTCCAAGATACAGCCGGCCTACGAGGAGCTGCTGCAGCCGCCGACGCCCAGCGCCTCCATGCCGCCCGCACGACCGGGGAGGCGGCCCACCTGCACCCTACGGCGCCGCCCGCCGCACATGCCACGCCGCTGGCCGCCTTCCGGGGCCGCCGCCCCGGATGCCGAGGCTCTCCACTCAGAGTGGATCCGCCAAAGTCCTCGCCGCCACCTTCATGGGTGCCGAGCGGCCGCGCCGCTGGCCACCTCTGGCGGCGGCGGAGGGAGGGAGGGGGACGGGGGGACTAGGTGGCGGCGGCTAGGGTTGGCCCCCGAGTCGCCTCGGAGGAGACGACGCGGGGGAGGTAAGGTAATGCGATTTCGCTGCGACTCCGGTGGGTTGCAGCCATGCAGGGAAGCTGTAGTCAACGTGGCTCATGGGCATGCCTAGGACGTGGCAGGCTGGCCCAGGTGGCTGGTTGTGTGCGTATCTTGATGGGCTAGGCCCTTGTGCAGCCGTGAGGGCTGGGTTACCGAGGCGAGCAGCGGTCAGGCGTTGACGATACGGAGTTGGTACTGATACGTGTGGTATGCCTTAAGCCGAAGGAATCAAAGGCACGGGATTTGTTTGAGAGAGAAAAAAGAGGGTCTACGCCATGCAAGAAGAAGCTACTAGCAAAAGAAGATAGAAAAATTGTGCACAACGAAGTCCAGTGGGGTCAACTTTGCATGGAAGAATTTTTCAGGTCAAGTTTGCTGAGATAGCTTGGACCGTGTGTGTGGCGTGGACAGCGACGTGCGTACAAGGCTTGTCGAGTCCGGAGCATGTCGTACAGTCGAACGAGTTCGGCTGGGTCGGACTGAACAGTCTGACGGATCGACACAAGTCGGTTGGTACAGAAGACGGTGGTGGGATCGGCGAAGACGACATAGGTGCGTGATGTTGATGGTGACCGACTTCTGGGGCGTGGAAACACGTGGCGCGGGCCCGAGGGCTTGTGTGACTTCGACAAGACTATGGCGCGGGATTGATTCAAGATGATGTATACACGGAGCTTGAAGTCGATGAGGCGCGGGGGTGGACTGATCATCTACCATGGAGTCATGTTGAAGGTGGAGTTGGAGTCTAGAGGACTTCACTTGGTGCTGATTGAGGGGCTACGGCGTAAGAGCTCAGAGAGTCGAAGCCTATTCAGCGGGAAAAAGCGAGTGACATGCAGTTCGGATTGGAGCCCAGTGGTCTGATGGAAGCGTGAAACTCGTCATCGGTCAGTGATGATCGGTGGTACTCTGCAGTGGGGGTTGAGTGGTGTGGGTTCACGACCCTTGAGACGCAACCGGGACAGCAGAGGCTCGACGCGGTAATAGCGGCGAGGCGTGCGGTGCGCACGGGACATGGAAACGGGCCAGGACTCTGGTGGTCATACATGTGGTGAGACAACTGCGAATTTGACTCGGGATGACTACAAGCAATGGTGAAATTCTTTCAAGTTTCAGACATGCAGTCAAGAAAGGAGCGGTGATGTTGAGTTCAGGTAATTCTTATGTGTGACACCCAATATGTGAGTTGTTCACTTTCACACAGGTCAGTGATCGGTGTGTGATGGCGTTGAACGGGTACTCTGGAAGTTGGGAGCACAAGTTAGAGTAACAAGGAACTTAATTTTGCTCGAGTGTTGACCGTGGTCAAGAAAAGAAGGGAATACAAGTTGCAGGTGGAGTCATATGGAGTCTTTGGAGTAGCAGCGAAACTCACGGGATAAGCTCAAGTCCAATGTACATGGAAGTTTGACACATTGACAAATTCATGGTGGTGGAGAATATTCGCCAAGGTGGAGTTTGTTAGAGTTGTGTCGAATATTGTGTACAAGGTAGGTTATAGTTGGACTCTGAGTAGTATTGTGTTTAGATAGGATATGGAGTCGTGTCCTAGTAGGACACTTGTATCCTAGGCCTCTCTTACATAGCGGGGGTAGACACACGATGTAACCTATGCCAACATAATAGCACCGGAACGCAGGGGAAGCCGGCGGCATGTGCCGGTGTCCAGGGCGACCGGGTGCGGTATTGTAGCGGTGTCATGGGGAGGAGTGCCCATAGTCAGGCCCCGGGGATGTAGCCATATCGGTGAACCTCGTTAACAAATCTCGGTATCGTGCTTGTGTAATTGCTTGGTCCTCGGATGATCGACGGAGTGACTCGGATTTATTCTAACAACCCGGATGAGTTACTTCCCTTATTCCGATGAACTTTGATTAAAGATTAAGGAGAAAAAGAGGCCCATCCCATAAAAATCAGGGAGGAGAAGTTAGTTAGTTTGAAAAGATTATAATCAGCGTGTAAAAGCATGTAAACCTTTGTATGTTTAGTATTGTTGGTGCTATATAAACCCTTCGGCGACGCCAGCCTGTACAGCTACAGCATCACTTGATCGATCGGTCCGTGCATGCATCTTTTACCCCATGTCGGACAGTAAAGTTACCGGGGGCCGTTCCTTGCCGCCGGCAAATCGCTGGCAGGCGAGTGGTCGTCCTCGTCGAGCCTTCCTTACCTAATGCATTTACATGTACGGTCAAAAATAATGCATTTACATGCAGTGATTTGGATGTTCTATGAAGACGGTTTCTTTTTAATCAAATTATCCAGCTTTATTAATTTACCAAAATACATCAAATCGAACAAACGATTTTCTATGATTTTTTTTTGACGTGGATGCGGTTCTTCTATTGGTACCCAATATTAGATGCACAAAGGAGGAGCCCAATTGGGGCTTGCGGCTTACAGTCCCCTCAAGCAAAAGACGAGAGCAACTAATTAACGAGCGCTCTTTCGGAAGCCTCGCAATGATCAGCGCCACTTGGTGATTCGCCACTTGTCGCGCTCTGGACGCTCCCTCCGGATTTCTTTTTTTATTTTATTTTTCCGCACGCGTTTTCGGCTTTTTAAACGGTATTTTTCTAGGTTTTTTCGATGTTTTGGTTTTCCACAGGTCTTCCCTAGCTTTTCGACCAAAAAAAATTCGATTTTTTTTTGAAAAAATACGTTTCCTTTTTTTTTTCTTTCGCGAGAGTCATGGTTTTGTTTCCGCGAGAGGCACAGCCGTGCCTCTTGAAAACGAAAAAAATGTGTTTTCTATTTTTTTCCTTTTCCGAAAGGCACGGTTTTGCTTCCGTGAGAGGCACAGTTGTGCTTTCGCGAGAGTCACGGCCGTGCCTCTTGGAAACGAAAAAAAATGTGTTTTCTGTTTTTTTTCTTTCGCGAGAAGCACGATTTTGCTTCCGCGAGAGGCACGGTTGTGCTTTCGCGAGAGTCACGGCCGTGCCTCCTCGGAAATGAAAAAAAATGCATTTTCTGTTTTTTTTGCTTTCGCGAGAGGCACGGTTGTGATTTCATCAGAGGCACGTGCGTGCCTCTTTCGGAAAGGGAAAAGCCCGTGCTCCTGGTTCGGTTTTTTGTCCGATTTTTTCGTCCAGTTTTTTTCATGAAAAAAAAGTTCATTAAAACCTATCAACATGGGCTCTAGTTTTGAAGATCTCGACGCGAGGAATCCAACGGCGGAAGCGGTTCGAGATTTGGATGCACGGTTTAAGAAATAAAACATCTTGAATAAACGGATCTACGAAAAAAGAGAAAACTCCCAGGTTGCGACAAGTGGCGCACATGCAGCATGCCACTTGTCGTAACCTGGGGAATTGGAATGATCTTCGCAGCGAGTACTCCTTAAAAGTGATTTCGGCAAAACATGCACCCACAGTACTAATGGGCCAGCCAACCGCAAGCGCCGGCTTTCTTTAGCTTTTTTGGGGGTTTTCCTCTGTCCTTTTGTTTTTCCCTTTGTTTCATTTTTACAGGCTTTGCTCTTTCATCTCTTTTTTATTTTACATACTCTTTTCTTTTAATTTTATTTATTTTTGTGTGTACTTTATTTCCTTTTTCACTTCTTAAAATGTTTTTGATTTAAATAATTGTTGCATTCTTATTTCTTATTTTGTTATTTTTTTATTTGGTGAATTTTAGAGAAAATGAAGAATAATTTGGAATTAATGAGTTTTTGAAAAAAATTATGAACATCTATTAGTTCAAAGAGTATTATAAGAGGTCTGCTCAAGCCTCAGTTTCCAGCCTGGAAAAAACCCAAGAAACATGTGTACTGATGATATTATATGAAAATAGGTATATATTGCCTTATTCAATACCAAAATAGGTCATTTATTAAATTTAAATGCAAAAGTAGCCATTTTCAGGCCATGTGATGGGCTGGGCCTAGGATTAGAATTTTGAGGTTGGTCTTTGCAAAGCCCGACCCAAGACCATCCACAGTCCGAACAATGCCTAGGTCTTCCCCTACAACATACTAGTTCTATTCCTTGGTCATTTTGTATCATTTAGTATTTAGAGTATGTTTTGAAAAATGCCATCTAGCGCACTTTTTATTCAAGGACACTACTACGTAGACATAAAGGTCTTCCCATGTGGAGGTTTTTCTCTTTCTTGCATGCAGCAATGACACATATGCATGACATCATCAAAGGATTCTTTCAAATTTGAAGTTAAAAAAGTTTTATCTCCCAAACCGTAAACCCAATTGTCGATCCGCTTTCACCATTGGCTTTCTTGTAGAGAGATCTTTGAAAGTAGATCTCATGTCGCATGTTTCGACAAAATAAATTGTCGGTAGTTGCCAGAGCGGGAGAGTATCTGGTGCTACCGAGGCTTAAATGCTACTGTGGTACGGGCATCTGGGCCGCCATGTGTCGCGCTCTGTACGCTTCCTTCGATTTTTTTTTGCACGCATTTTCGTCATTTTAGATATTTTTCCCAGGATTTTTCGGGTTTTCGTTTTTGACTGATCTTTGTTAATTTCTAGACCAAAAAAATCAATTTTTTTCGTGAGAAAAGCGTTTTTTTTCTTCCGTTAGAGGCATGGATTTGCTTCCTCGGGAAGCACGCCGTTGCTTCTTCGGTAGGCACGTCCGTGCCTCTCGGAAACAAAAAAAAACCTCCTTGAGAGGCACGGGTTTGTTACCGCGAGAGGCATGGATTCGCGAGATACACAGCCATGCCTATTTGAAAACAGAAAAACACATTTTTACTTTCGTGAGAGACACGGATTTGCTTATCTCTCTGCTTGTGTGATGGCCGCTACACTCGATCCGGAAGAAAATCAGTGAGAGGAAAGGGGGAGACCAGAAAAGCACCGTCGTTTATCCGAGCGGATATTTTGCTTTGACGCGTTGGATGCCGCGTCGGCCATAAGACTGGCCATAGTGGGGGTAACATAACCGGTAACATGCACTTGAAACTAGCAAACATGCTTATGTGGCACATAATTAAAGAAGAGAGAGTGTGTTAGAATAACATAAGTAGATATCATATCATGTTAAATGCTACGGTACTTTGTGTCATGCATGGCAATAAATATGGTCATCTATGATACTACTTTATGTTACCATGCACTGTGAAGCTAGTATCATATACTAGTATCATATGCATGATACTACTACATGATACTCCCCACTATGAGTAGCCTAAGCCCATAACCACTGTCATAGACTATTTGTGCGTCGAAATCTCAATCAGGTTGGAGCCTCCCCCAGAGAGGACAAGCAGCTGCTGCTAGATGCTTAGCGCGGGGTGGCGCTTTCACGCGCTAATCAAGGACGAATCTTGCATAAACAAGGAAGGGTTATTGCTTAATTAACTTTTTTTTGCGGGTGCTTAATTAAGTTATCGGCACTGGTATTTTATGCTGTGGCTGGTCAGCGGGCCTTGGCAGACCCATCTGTCCATAGTACACTTGTCGACATTTTAGGACTTTGAGATCGTTTAGGGCTAGTGAACAGTGCACGTTAGTTGCTTCTTTGCTTGTGCCCAATAATAATTACTTTGTATTGGTATACACAACTGTGCTGTACATGATAATCTGGATAGTGCAACACGGTGTTTTGGCCAATACACAAATCATACATGCATGTTGTGTTGTTTACAATATCTAGCAAAATAAAGATACAGAGTAGACTTTCAGTCCTAATTATACCCGCTAGTTTGTCCCTCATCCTGTTAGCATCCAACAAAAAGTGATTATCAGTTATGGAACCAATTATGTGTGCCTTATGGAGACAATCCACCAGGACAGCTGTGTAAGGACTTCAAATTTCAGTAACACCATTTTCATGCATGGATAAGTTCCGACCAATCTAATCTAATCTTTTTAAGATACTAAGCTCCCAAGATTTTGGAATCTAATAATTCATCAGGGGTTGTGGGGTCACTGGGGCTCGCTTGTAAGGGTGTGTGTTGTTAGTTGAGGGTTCTTAATTTTTATTTTTATTTTTATTTTTCTTCTCTTTCGATTTTTAAATTTTATTTTTCCATATATTAATTCATGAACATTTATTAAAAATTGAACATCATTTAAAATATCCTAATACTTTCTAAATTCATGAATATTTTTAAAGTTCACAAACATTTGTAAAGATTGTGAACATTTTTCAATTTTGTGAATATTTTTTGAAATCAGTGAATATTTTAAATTTTCAGATATTTATTGAAATTCATGTTTTTTTAATTTGCAACGTTTTAAAATGCATGAACATATTTGGATTAACAAACTTTTCCAAAAAACTAGTGGACTTTTTACAAGATAGCAGTGGAGCAAGTGGGAGAAAAAAAATACTAAGTGAGCAAATGGAGTAGGAAGCTAAGATGAGCGAGCGAGAGCTTTGTAGGCAAGCCCATGCGAACATTATAGTAGCGAATTCCACAGTTTTAACATGGAATAGGAGCTCCCAAGGGGCTCACACAATGACGACTGGCTGACACTGAGGCCAAAAACACAATCACGCACTAAACAACTTCACTCTCCTCTTAGACCTCTGAAAATCACCAATGTTTTCAAGCCTTTTGAGGCCTCTGTGTAACACCATGCCTCAACAATGGTAGCCAGATTTTAGCCGAGTTTAGATTTTACTTCAAAGCTCTAAACCTATGTTTGGCATAGAATTGGATTATGATAATTCACCTTTCGATCACAAGGTTTTGTCTGCTTGTTCTGGTATCTACTTTTTTGTCATTTTTGTGGTTATAATACCAGAGCATATTATAAAATAAATTCATCACAACACAATGCAGGAACCGTGAACTAGCACTTTGCCACCATGCCAAAAAAAACTGTTAAGAATCACGGGTGGAATCAGATTCGCGGGAAGGGTGTATGCGAGCGAACGATTGCATCCTTGCCTAGGAGGGTGCATGGGAGCAAACCTTGTGCTCCATGAAAATTGCTACACGTCACCAGTGTTAAGATTCCCAGGTGGAATAAGATGCACCAAAGAGTTGTTCCCTGAAAAACCACTCCCGAACGTCAGTTCTATAACATTTCCGCCGTTTTATTAAGCATTTATGGCCATAACACCTATGTATAAATTAAGCTCCAAGGTACCAGCACATTTCACTCTCTTCATTCATTTCTATAAGAGCATGGCTAAAAATAA
>NC_041383.1:650330849-650338744 GCF_002162155.2 Triticum dicoccoides | reverse complement strand
TAAACTGTATATACGTGAGTGATGCATCGGCTGATTCGTGTCACACATGTGCTTTCTTCAAACAGCTACTATTGAGAGGATCTTTGTACGAGAAAATGCAAGTCTCCAAAACACGGTATGGACATCACTATTGGTCATTATTTTGATCATTTTTATCTCCACTAAATATTATGTTGCATATATACAAACTAGGAGCAGTTATCTAGAATAAGGAAGCAACTCCTAAGACCTGAATTGTCTCCATCATCATAAAACACCGCATGGGTGGCTATGGTGCCCTTGTCGGGCTCCCCTCATATTCCATGCTTCCCTTAGTGTGTTGAATGGGTACTACAAAACTAACGGAGAAGTGGATCTTGGGTCAGAGTCAAGTAGAGTCCTCAGTTGACAAGGACATCCTTTCATCCACATTGGCTTGTGTACTTGCACTTAAGAGATGGAACGTTGGTACAAAACATATCCACAGAGGTATGAATAAATACGATTTACTTTTTGTTGTTTTATGTATTTGATGGTTTTGATGCAATGAAAATGATACTAACAGGTCTGCGCTTTATTGGAAAGTATTTCTCTATTGTCATGGATGAGCAAATTGTTCCTCCCATAGGCTTCAATGTCATTTTTCCTGGTATGCTTAGCCTTGCCATTGGGATGGGTTCGGAATTTCCTGTTCGACAAACGCATGTTCATGGGATTCTTCACCTCCGGGAGATGGAACTGAAAAGGTTTGGCATTGTCAATTCTGGCATGAAAATTGTGCCATATTTCCTTATCTTGTCTGTACTTTAGTGACACCTGGTTCTTGTAGTGTGTTTCCATTGACTACTTATGTTAATGGGAATTTATTATCTACTTTGTTTCTTACTTTCCCTTTTGAGAAGATGAAGTTCACTAACAAGTTTATTTTTTGAAAGTTTTGCTAAGAACCTCAATTTGGAAGGGGTGATGTGGTCAGATGTCATGTGATTCATATTCGTCTTCTCTCCTTACTTATGAATCATCAATTAGAATTTGAGTATGGTATGTATATATATTGACCTAATTCAGACTTGCTGGGGATAAATCTTATGGAAAAGAAGCATATATGGCCTATATTTGTGAAGGGTTAGGAAACATCTTGGACCGTGATAAAGTTATGAAGTTCGAGAGGAAGAATGGTTCATTGTTCAACTCTCCTTCAGCAACCTCTGCTGCTTTAATCACAATTATGATGACAAAGCCCTCGAGTACCTAAATTCTCTTGTTAGTAAATTTGGTAGTTCAGGTGTGCTTTCCGACCATTTATTGTCGGGGTAATTTGCAAGGGTACTACATGTTTCTTGAATCTAATGAAATTCGACTTTTGCAGTGCCAACTGTATATCCAATAAATATATATTGTCATCTTTCAATGGTGCCGAGGAGGCTTCTCCCTATTTTATTTTATTTTTTTGAGGGAAGGCCTCTCCCCAATTGGCCCTTCATTTCTTAACTAGTGCTAGTGCATCATGCATATGTAACATGTCATTTTTGTCTGATTTCCTAATTGTTCTCTTAGGTGGGATGAGCACTCCAAAGATGAGTTCTACTCTAAGCAAGTGAAAATATTATTTTGTGCTATCTATACTACAGTGAACCAAGTTGGAGCATTGGCTTCTGCAATCCAAAACCGTGACGTTAAAAAGCACATGATAGAATTAGTGAGTTTCATGTGCATCACCTGATTTTGAAGTTCATTTGTGTTCGGGGTTGACATTTGGATTTCATCGGCAGTGGGTACAACTACTAAGGTCTATGATGACTGAGGCAGAATGGCGGAGGAGACGATATGTGCCAACTATTGAAGAATACATGGAAAATGCAGATGTGCCATTCGCACTGGGGCCCATTGTGCTCATAACAATGTATTTCGTCGGGCAAAAGCTCTTTGGATGTGTTGTCAAAGATGAAGAGTACAACACATTATTCAGGCTAATGAGCAAATGTGGTCGTCTCCTCAACGACATCCAAGGCTTTGAGGTATTTGGGCCCTTTTACGGCTAAAAGTGTGCGTCTAATAAGATCTAGTATAGCTGTGTAAGCATATGACTATTTCATTTTTCATTGATGTGGCTACACATATCCCTACATGCAAATTCATCTATCTTGGTATATAAAAATATTTTGAGAAATTAGGAGCACCATAATAATCTTCTATATACAAATCTTGACAAAAAAAATCAAATGTGTAGTCATTCATGATACTATTAAGGACAACTTTGATTAGTGTGATCGCAAAAACACGTGAATAGAAAATGTGCTTGCAGTATATGATTGAAAGGGTGTTTGATTTCCAAGAGATTCGGGTGGATGAAAACTTTTTGATGAAATCTAGTTCAACTAAATCATGAGGGGGAAATTGATACAGTATGCACTCCTATGAATCAAACAACACACATAGGAAAAAATTCCTTAGAATTAGGATCCTTCAAAACTCCTTCAAAAATCTGGAAAGAAAAATGGCTAAGGGTTTAGAACAATGTAATCTCATATTCGCTCTGAGAATTTAGAAGTTCACTCATCATTTTTGCTTAGTTCATCCTTCTAAATTGTAATCGTATTGTTCTGACATATATTTGATCTATTGTTGCAGAGGGAGAGCAGTGAGGGAAAACTAGATAGTGTTTCACTGCTTGTTCTACATGGTGATGGTTCTACGTCCATCCAAGCGGCTAAAGAGTCGATAATTAGATCCATAGCCTCGTGTAGAAAACACTTGCTAAGGTTGGTCCTTACAGGAAGAGAGTGTTGTTCCTAGGCCACGCAGGGAGCTGTTCTGGAAGATGTGCAAGACATGCCACGTGTTCTTCTCTCACACCGATGCATTTACCTCCCCAAGCGAGATGGTCGGCGCAGTGAATGCAGTAATCAACGAGCCCCTCAAGCTCCAGATTAGCAATACTACATCTTTACCTGTGCATTCAGAAAGATAAAGATTGTGAGTATTTCACCATGTTCATATTGGTCAACTGGTAAGGTACACTCTTAAAGAACAGAACTCGGATGCAGTAGCTGTTGCAGTAGAAACAATACCAGTTGGTTTTTAACAGCTTAGATGTGAAGCTTAATCTTGAAGGAAGATCGGTCTCTGGTACTACAGCTTTTTACTATTTCCGTGTAATGTTGGTGTCTGTCTCGGCGTTGCACTTGTTGGTGGTGCATTTTTCCCATCGTGATGCAAATATATGCTGGTTCCATGGTCAAGAAAATAGCAGGATCCATCTGTATGGATACTGCACGTTCCTTGGTTCACTAATACTGTCTCTTCAATAAGGACCTCCGATCCGATCCGGTCCATATCTAGCAGAGGCAGGAGCAGCACATCGTTCATCTTTCTATACTGTATAAACTGTGTAGTGTTGATGCAAAGTAAATACATCTAGATACATCCATACGTGCGACAAGTAATTCGGAACGGAGGGAGTAAGACGGAAGGTATCTGAACTTGAAAGTTCTTGATCCCAGGCTTCAAACTAATTCATGGTGCTCTAGTCTTCCTATCTTTCTTAGGGCAACTCTAACCAATCCCTTAAAAATAAAAAAGGATCTGATGAAGTAAACCCTTAATGGAGTATTTTTACTTCACTAAGTTTTGGCCAGACTTGGCCGATCCTCTAAATATAACGGACTAAAACTTACTTTTGATTCATACATTTCGTCGAACACCTGCTATGCGCCCCGAGACGATGGTGACCAAGCCGACACAGCTAGTGAGCATGCCGGACACGCCGTACGTTGCCGGTCTTCTCATCGCCGCCGTCCTGTGGGTCGGGGTGTTCGACGGGAGGGCACCAGCAGCGTCAAGGACCTCACCGCGCCGCTGCCCAAGGCCGTGCAACATCAAGGATTGCAAGCCCTGCTCAAAACGGGATGTAGTCCGAGAGCGCGGTCTGGCGGTCCCACTTAAAGACGGCGCTGTAGATGGAGCCATCGCGCTTGTAGACGAGCGCCTGCACTAGCCTGTACTTGAACGGGCGCCAGCACTGCGGTGCGAGGCTCCACCAGGCTCGTCCCGCGCGAGCGTCACTGGGTGGGGACTTGCCGCCGCCGGCAGCGGGCGGGGGGTCCGGGGGGACTCAACTCCCCTGACGTGCGGCAGGGTGCAGTTGGGTCATTGACATGTGGGCCATCTGGCTGACGGGCCCACATGTCAGTGACCGAACTGCACACTGCAGTACGTCAGACGATCCCTGTCCGGTCCGGGGAGGGGGGTGGACAGAGGTGGAGACTCGCCACCGGCAGGGGGGTCCATGGAGGGGGGCAGGCAGAGGTGGAGGGACTTGGAAATGAGGGCGGACATCCGCAGAAATTTTTCCTCCAGACCGTTTCGCTTGAGTATATTTGCTGGTTCGATGCGGGTCGGAGGATAAATTTTCCTCCTCTATACGTTTTAGGTGTTCGGTTAGGTGCGGGGAGTAAAATTGACTTTATCCTTCACTAACGCCGGATAGTGGATCGGTTAAAGTTGCTCTTACTGAGTTCTCGTGTTTCCTTTATATGCGGATGATTACAACTCTCCCTCTTCTGAGGGGTGATTATATCTCTTTTTCAATTTTGTGCGTGAAGTGGTCAAGCTGCAAAATTGCCACCACGGTTCAGGTGGTTGTATGGACGCATGCCATGGATCCTTCGACTGTTAAGATTTTTTTTTTTTTGAAAAATCACCGGGGAGGGGGAGCTCCCCACCTGAATATATTTCTCAATTTCGCCACCCAATGTTTTTTTGATTACAAAGGTGAATTACATAAGCACATGTAATCGTGATAAGAAGTAGGAACACCATGAGGAGGTGGCATGTTTATGCACCGGCTTATTCATCCGGTGCGCAGTGGCGGAGCTTGGGCCTAATCTTTGGAGGGGCAATGGGCTAAGGAGGGGCAAAACTATCAGCTTTAGCCTGTTTTTTTACTGAACATCCAGCACAAAAACTAACGTGTATTAGGTGAATTTTTCTTGGGCTGGGGGGCCACCGCCCAGGTTGGCCACCATGAAGCTCCGCTACTCCCGGTGCGTCCAAAGCATAAGGTCGTCGGTGATTTGCTTAAGGGTGAAGATGCCGTGGTGGTTTTGTTGCTTGAAAGTCATAGCATTTCGGGAGTCCCATATCTTCCACAGGATAATGAGGAGGATGGTGTGCCAGATTAGCGCATCCACCTGGCTAGGGAGACGGCAGTCCCAAAGGTCGTCGATGGAGTTGGGGGGTGAGAGTCCGATCCGTTGCCATATTTGTTGTGCGAGCGGGCAATCGATGAAGATGTGCGATCTGGTCTCGCCGTCAAGCCCACATCGCGAACATAGTGAGTCTGCAACGATGTGCTTGCGGAGGAGGTTGCTTTTGGAGTTGAGACGTCCACGAAATAGGAGCCATGCAAAGATCTTCACGCGGTTTGGAGCGCAAGAAGACCGCATGCGCGTCATCATCATTGTCACCCATGGTCAGCTGATAGGCGGCCCGCATAGAGAAACGTAGGTCTCCGTTTATGTAGCGCTCGTCCGGTCCTGGCGACACCTGAAAGTCCTGCAACAGAGACAACAAATAGCACAACTCGAAAGCGGCATTAGATGTTAGGCGATTCCATAGGATTGGTTCTAAACCGTGATTTAAAACAGCAACCACACGAGCAAGGGGTGTAGTGGTATGTGAGTAGAGGCAGGGAATAGAGTAGCGAGTGATTTCTGGTGTAGCCAAATATCTAACAGGTGTTGGTGCCAGAGTTTGTAATGACAAAGGAGATGGCATGTAATGCTGGTAGTTGTTGGTTTATGGTTCGTCAGAGGAAAGAGTGGCTGTTTAGTGGAGCGATGCATGAGAGCATTTGGGTGTTGTAAGGTGATCTAGTTGAGTAGAGACGCCGTGGTCAGTAGGTGCACGTGCGAGCGGCAGCCTCACTGTTTCATCTGTCCAAACCAGCTTGCACGGCTTTGTATACGTAGACGTAGAGCAAATGGAGTACCAGAAAATTAGACTTGCAGAATATACTACTAGTACCTGATGGACAATCTCCGGCTCATGCCGTCCACACACGGGAGTCGGGACAAATTTCAGCTTTTAAGGATCTCCGCCGTAGGACGGTAGGACATCGAATATACTACTGTAGTACGTTGTATGTTCCACGCCAAACTTCTTCTCTGTGTCATGGTCGCTGACTGGTTCAGCTGGCTGTAAGTAAAAAAAAAACTGAAAAACGGCTGCAAAGTGCAACAGAAGATGGAAGCACGTGGTGCCATATATGGAAAGGGATACGTATGCAACCCTGTTTGTCACGGTATCATATGGCCGATATGCATGGCACTATCGATGATTTTGCTCCAGCGGTACATCTGAGAACACCCACCTGTACGCCTACTCGCACGGCGACATGCACTTCAAAACGCAACACAAAAGGCTTTACTGCTTGTCTGCTGCATTACTACCTAAGTACCTATAGTACGAATGCGAATAAATAGAAGCATCAGCCGCTCCTTGTTCTATCGAACAATCACGCCGATGATACACAAACATCTATACTACTTGTTCGGGTGATCGATCGGCAGATCCCGGCCGGGCGTTCTCATGTCGACCACCAAAGTAGGTAGGGCCTCTTCCGTGCTCCCGGCACATGGCGGGTTCAGGCCGGCTTCGGCGTTGGGGGCAAGGTCGTCTTGCTCGCTCCACCATGGCCACAAACGTAACCCTCTTCGCCGCCACAGCTTCGCCCGCGCCGCCGACCACGTCCCCAGGCTCCTCTATGATTCCAGCTCTAGTAAAGCGCCCCGCCTCCGGCTCTTCTATTGTAGTCGCCGTCCTCTTCCCCCCTACCGGACTTGGACAATTTCTTCCTGTTTCGGTAAGGAGCCCTAGCTTGGCTTGCCCACTTGTGTTTTCAGAGAAGTTTTATGATTTTACTTTTTTATATAATCAAGGGTGTTTTTGTTGACTCATAATAAAGTATCACGGAAATACACAACAAAAAATAAGTCTAGGGCCGTCTCCAGGAGTTTGGGGCCCCGGGACGAAATGGAAAATACAGCTCCAAATTCTGAAAAAAAATCATATAACTAAACCGTACTCTCGTATAACTATATAACTTCAAATATTTTTATTTGGTATCATATTTATAAATATTTAAATATGGTGTTAAACGACTAAATTGAATTCAAAGGTATAAAAATACCTCATGTTCTACCAAAAAGCATAACTTGTCTTCTTTTTTTTTAGCATAACTTGTCTTCTAACAATACATGAGTTCTAAGCTCAGCAAGATAGGAAAAAAGGAAAAAGAAAAAACAAACCTTGAAATTTGAATCAGCAACTATCTTAAAATGTTTTGATGTCTAGGCAGCTATCTCTAGAAAATTGTTCTATCAATCTATCCGAACTCTAAACCTTCATCCACAAAGCATAAAGCAATTTATTAACTTTACGAATCTACATGAAATACAATGGCTAATGCTGCAATTTAGTAACTACCAACTATGTGACTGTTGTACTACTCAACACATATTGAAATGTTCGATATGACCTAAAAGCCTAAGTTTAGAAAATACCATACACCGAGGAGTACCTAAATTTAATGAAGAACAAAGGAATAGGAGATTAGACAATTCTGACTAACAAATCTTCTTAAGGGACTGGCGGTAGCCGGTAAACAATACGTTCTCGCTGGTGTTCGGTAGGGTGGCTAGTCGATCCTCGTATGAAGGCGATCTTGGATCTCGTGTGTTCTTGCGTCTAGGACTATGCTCTATAAGAGGCTAGGGCCTAGGGCAACGCAAATAGGAACCAACGATCGGGACTAGCTCCTAGAAGGAAAACAAAAGGTAAGCTAGCGCCTAGAGATCCGACATAGATATAGTGGCTCTATTGTTGAGCACATCGATCAATTTCCCTAGTTATTG